>NW_024582606.1:589971-593569 GCF_018398535.1 Haplochromis burtoni
ACGTCCACACGTACCCGGGTATTTTTGAAAACACAGATTTTTCTATGCGTTTGCACCTTTTGTCCACACGTAAACGGCGTTTTTGGTCACTGAAAACGTAGATTTTTAAAAACTCCGGCCAGGGTGGATATTTTCGAAAACTCAGTTTTTGCATTTACGTGTGGATGAGAAAAACGGAGAAAACGCAGCATCAAAGGTGTGCGCCTTTTTTGACGTCACACTGTGCGCCACGTTATTGTTTTGGTGAAATGAATTTCTACAATACTGTTACTGTTAATTCTACTCTCTGCAGTGTTTAAATGCTTACATATACACACAGTTACTGTCCCTCCACACATATGACTCGGTTCTGCTTCTATGCCCCAGCTTTTTTTTACCATTACCCACCGAGGCTTCTAGACTTCTGATTGGCCAACATTTCTGCACGGTTAGAAATATATCGCCACCTGTTGCTTTGGCATGTTCATAGCAGCGTTTTCCTTCATTTCTGCGTTTACGTGTGGACGGGATTATTTTTTAAAACGAAAACGGAAAATCTCCGTTTTCAAAAATACCCGTGTACGTAAATATCCTTTCTGTTTCAGGTGTGGGCATTAAACATAATTAATAAAATGAGGGACAGAGTTTCAAGCCTGAATCCTGCTTAAGTTTCCAGAGGCCATACCTCCTAAATTTCAGTGATTCGCAATTATTAACAGTCCAGCTACAGTGTTTCAATATTTCTGTGATTCTTTAAATGGGTTTAAAAGATAATTCTTCTAACTTTATTTTACCTAAACTCCTCAGCAATGCCAGAAATGACATTCAAACCCTTAAAGAAAACTAGCAGGAAGCATAAAGCTCCAAACTGCTCACCGCACAGGAAGTGGTGATAGAGGTAGTTCCCCCGTGTCCTTCTGGGAGCTTCCTCCTTGCCCCCTTTTGAACATGGCCTCCCAGAACCTGAGCATACTCTCCAGCATCGTCACAAAAGCCACTTTGGCTCGAGTCTCCAAAACCCTCAAAGACATGGAAAGCCAGGACATCTTCTCCTTTTCCATCAGAGATGACATATCCAGAAGAAATTCTGCTCAACAAAATTGCAAACTTTGCACCAGAGCTTCTCAGAACAATTGTGGACGTAGCAAAGAACACCATATGCAAGATCTTCAAGCCCCCTTTTGGAAGTCCACCAGTGTCTGATGTTATTCCAAATGAAGAACCTTCTTCTAAAGGTCTGCCAATGTCTAATGTTCTTTACACTGAAGAACCTCCTTTTGAAACTGAGTCAGAATTTTAAAGGGTCCTTAAGGTTTAACTTCACTAAATCCTACAAGGACTAAAAACATTTGTTATGCACTGGCTGAGTATTTTATGTAGGCTAAAAAATCATGCAAAATATATTCAAATAGTTGAAATCATCTAAACTATCACACCCCGACATATAGCATAAGTGAAAAAGTGAAAAGTGAAAAGCAACTATAATTGCTATAGACAATTATAGCTTGGAGTGTATGAAGTTGTAGAATTCCATTTGCAGAGATAGGCATTATTGCTAAACGTTCAAGGATGCATAAACCATCACAATCAGAAGCACATATTCCACGTTTGTTTTTTGTCCTTTTCACTAATATTCAAAAGAATATTCTTGCTAACTTTGGTTTCCTATTAAATTTAATTTGGTGTAAATAATGAAAAACTAAAAGGGAAAACACGTTTCCAAAAGTTGAAGAGAGCACTGAAAAAACGATTTTACAAAAAGAAAATCGCCACTTCTGAGGGACCTGACAATGAGAGTGAAAGGCAATTATATGCCTCTTCGTAGTCAATGCTAACTGACAATGAGGTTGTGCAGGATGCTGCCATTATGAAAGATCAGCTGTCACTACCAGTGATGTCAGAGAAAACGTCTAGTCAGAAATTATTGGATGAGAAACTTGAAGACTTGCCAATAGGACACCACGAACATGACGAGATAAAGGCTGGTCATCCGATCACTGATAGCGCGTTGTCAACAAATATCTGTGAGAGAGACACGGAGGATGATGATGTGTTAAAAGCGGTGTTAAAATGCTCAATCAACAATCTCTTTATTCCATACGACACTTTGAGCATTACGTCCGGATGGGAGATTTGCATAGGAGGGTGTCCAGCCAATCTCGAAGTGTCTGACCATTTCTCACATTCTTATAGTTTCAGCCCCCTCCAAACTAAGCATGCACATTATTTCTCTCTCTCTCAGTGAGGCTAAGTTACGACCTTGGCTGTCTGTGCAGTATGTTTTGTTCTTTCTAATCAGACAAATAAGGCCATGATTCTCTGCAAACAGTATTTCTTATACATCAGCAGTATAATGCATCATAAAACGGTGTATCATCCCATTCCTGTTTTTTTCCTCAGAACAAACAATTAATTAAATCAAACAATCAATCTGCTGGTCCCTCTCTAGTTTAAACAACAGTGTTTTCAGTAGCTTTCCACTAGAAGATGGTCCCCTGTTATCTACTTACTCCCAGGCAAGCGTGAGCGAGAGTCTACAGCAGTCTTCAACTAACTTTAAACATCTATGAAATAGATAAATGTATTTTCATGAATAACAGGATATTTATTCCATGTTTTTTTTTGTAGTTATTAACAAATATGACATGACACAGCTTACCTTTCTCGTTGACTCTTCTGCACCTGACAATGGGAGAGCAGATTGCCACTTGTAACCAGCATGATTTAGATGCTACAAAATGAATCTTGGGAGCTGAGTTTGTATACTCATAACTGTTCTTAGCTAAGAGATTCTTGTATAAAGTAAAATTAAAAATACTTAAAATACAACCCTGAACATTTGAAAAATATCAAATTGTAGAATTTCTATCACAAAGCTATTTATAATTGCTAAAGGTTCAAGGATGTATAAGCCATCACAACCAGAAGCATATATCACACGTTTCTTTTTTGGTGCATTTGTAACAGAGTCAGAAAACAGCTTAATGAATTTCCTCAAAATTGATGTGCTTTGTGAATAGTTGGAGCCACCTGGTGGACAAATACCGCAACTGCAACTGTTAAGGTTCCAAATTGCATGCACAGCACATGCAAAGGAAAATACTCCCAAGCTGGTGGTAGGTGCTTGTGAGCAATGCTGTTGTCAATTTTGTATGTGTATTGATGAAAACATTCTCATAGTGGTAATTGTCAACAAATGTATTTTGATTTTTAAGCAGTAATAGCATGTATCCTGAAAGTTACAGGCATTTTGATGCATGGGTAGTAATTTTATTCACGAGTAGCATTTTTAATTAGCATGCTAAGCTAATACTCGTTAGCTAGTTGGGTGCTTTTTGACTTGCATTCAGCTCTAATTTTTCTCTATGAGATTGTAATTGTTCTAATTCTTGTTAACAGAACTGAACGTTGCAGTTGCTTTTCACACTGTTGATGACGACTGTGTGCTGTTTTCTTTGTACCAGGTAGGCGCTGTTAAGTACAAGTTTTAGTTGATGCTGTTGTATAGAAAGAAAATGATGAACAATGATGTTTGTTTTATTATAGAAGAGCTGTTTTTATATGTTATTGTTGTTGCTGGTTAGGAAAAAGGAGATATGTCTCTCATCTCTCAGTTACC
>NW_024582606.1:594062-648750 GCF_018398535.1 Haplochromis burtoni
AGTCAAGGTACACAATGGACTACTACTGAGAGGTACAAGGTTGGTCATACCTGCAAACATGCGAAACGCAGTTCTGGACAAAATACACGAGGGACACCAAGGAGTAGTCAAGTGTAGAGAACGTGCGCGACAAGCAGTGTGGTGGCCAGGCCTGAGTAACCAGATCGGTGAACTTGTCCTTAAGTGCAGGCTGTGCATTCAGGAGAGAGTTAATGTGAGGGAACCTCTTATGCCCACACGTTTACCTGAGAGGCCATGGCAGAACTTAGGAGCTGATCTGTTCACACTAAAAGACAAAAACTATCTGTTAGTAGTGGATTACTTCTCGAGATATGTCGAGATTGCTCAACTCAGTCCAACTCGTTCAGCCAATGTGATTGTGCATTTAAAGTCAATATTTGCACGCCATGGAATCCCTGAAGTATTGATCACCGATAATGGGCCACAATTTGCATGTCAAGAAATGAGAGACTTTGCAAAGGACTACTGTTTTGAGCATGTTACCAGTAGTCCCAGGTACCCGCAGAGCAACGGCGAAGCGGAGAGAGGCGTCCAGACCGTCAAGAATCTCCTCAAAAAGGCTAGCGATCCATACAAGGCGTTGCTGGCATACAGAACAACAGCACTGGCAAATGGCTACAGCCCGGCTCAACTTCTCATGGGGCGCAGGCTTCGTACTACCCTGCCGATGCTTCCTGAAACCTTACAGCCCTGTCTGCCTGATTTTCAGCAGGTTAGTTGTTCGGAGAGAGAGAAACGGCTGAGACAAACCGAAAGTTTTAACAAGAGACATAGAACAAGAGAACTGGATAAATTGGTGCCAGGACAACCAGTCTGGATCACGGATGCAAGAGCACAGGGCACAGTGACAGCAGTCCACCCGACTCCACGATCGTACGTCATCAGTGGGCCCCAAGGGACAATTAGAAGGAACCGCAGTCATCTTGTGCCGATCCCGCAAACAGAGGCTCAAACCGAAGCCACACAGATCCAAGCTACTCCTACAGAGACAGTTTCTGAGCCAAGCGCACCCCATACACCAGGCGTGGTTAGAACCCGGTCTGGTAGGGAGGTGATTAAACCGAAAAGACTTGATCTGTGAAGCTGATTGTTTGAAAACGGAAAAGTGTGTTTCAAATGCTAAGTTGTGGTTTTAAGGGTTTGGTGGAAAGACAAAAAAAGTGTTTATTCTGTTACAGGTTGAAAAGAAAAAAAAAAGTGTTTATTCAGTTACAGGAGGAAAAGAAAAAGTGTTTATGACAATACTGACTTTGTTTCTTGAAATGTTGGGATATGCCGTATTGAAAAAACTATATGCAGTTATGTTTTGTTTGAAGAACAAAAGAATGTACCAGTCTGACTTCAGTAAGGGGGATGTGGTGTAATCTATATTGAGGTATATCATGCGCCACTAGGCGGCAGTACTTACCCTTCTAGACAGGAAGTGATGCTATGTTTGGATATATAGAGTGAGCTGGAATAAAGATGGTGGGATTCCACGTTATCGCCTAAATGAGGAGTTTTATTAAAAGAGCCCAACACAACACTCCCAAGCTGATGAACTGAATGTTGCAGTTGCTTTTCACACTGTTGATGACGACTGTATGCTGTTTTCTTTGTACCAGCTGCCAGAATAAAGAGGGAGCCCAGAGTAAGGGCAAGTCCAGTGTCATAGTGCCATCCTTTCTACATGGGCATATGACACCACATGCACCATAGACTCACAGAACAGCAACAGTTACACATTTTATTTATAGACAATATATATATTTATATACATATACACATACATATATATATAAATTATTGCTGTTAGTGTTTACTAGTATTAACAAGATTAACACTCCTTCCTAGCAGTTCATATCTCGCGATGCAGGGTCCGCTGTTTTGCATGTCTTCCTCCACTTCTTCCTATCCATGGCGTCTTCTGGTGTAACATTCGCAGCCTTCATATCATCTTTTATTCGGTCCATCCAGTGATTTTTTGGTCTTCCTCGTGGCCTGTTGCCACTGTCTAATTGCTGGGCTGTCTTTGCGATAGAATTTTTATCACTACGGGCAACATGGCCGTACCATTGGAGCCTCGCCTCCCGCATCTTGTCTGTGATCGGTGTCACTCCCCATCGTTTCCTGACATCTTCGTTTCTCGCTCGGTCTAGTCGTGTGAGACCCAGAGGCCACCTCAGCATCTTCATCTCCATGGTGTGAAGGGCTTGTTCGTGCTTGGTCATCGCTGGCCAGCACTCTGACTTACAGTTTTGTTCCTCAAGATCCAATTGGTGATTCAAGTGTTCCAGAAATGTTTTGAGCAGTGTGTTTTGCCAATTTCTTTACATTGACACAGAAAGGTGGTAAGGAGAATGGTATTTTGTTAATGTGCTAGATGGAAGTTTGACTGGGAGACTAAGGTTATGGAAGAATCACAGATGTACTGCATCACATCAACTTCCATGAATTGTTTCTTTATATCTTTGTGAGGAGAAAACTATTAGGAGGCAAAGAACACAGACTCAAAGATTTTACATGTACATGGGCGATGCCCCGACACTGCACCAACGTGTGCACTGTGTGTGTCACAGAGGAATTGTGCCGGGGCTCCCAGTACGTTCTTTATTTATACTCAAACAAGCTTTCACAGTAATAGGTGTGGCATGTGTAGAACTCAATAACATCTCCTTAAAAGGAGAGACCGTTAACTTATCTGTTGAAACAGGAGGTAGCTTTTTGGCTGTCACAGCACATTTTTTCTGCACACAATGTCTCACTCCCTTTTCCTGCAATTGTTCAATTCACAAGCTCTTCTTCCTTTAAATGAAGCTACAAATAAACATAACACAAAACTCAAAATCTTTCAACAATCTTTAATGTCAATTTCTTCATTCAGACAAATTTTTATCATTCTCTGCAAGTCCTTCTGCCTCTTTCCTATTTGATATCAAAGGGTTTTCAGTAGATTGGTCACTTGCCTTCATCATTCTTTGGTCTTAATGACCAGTGGGCAAGTGTTGAACTATCTGAATCTATCTGAATTGAAGAGCCACCTCCACAGGACAAGACTCAGCAGTCCATCTGCATCTTAAGGATAAAGGACACTCTTTCGAGGATGCCAATGTTCACATTTTGGACAGAGAGGACAGATGGTTTGAAAGAGGAGTGAAAGAAGCCATCTATGTCCACTGTGAGCGACCATCTTTGAACAGAGGCGGGGGTTTACGACACCAACTCTCTGCCATCTATAATCCAGTTTTGAGTTCCCTCCCCAGACGCCTTAACGCCCACTCACATCCTGGGCCATCTGACCTCAGGAATTCGCATGATAAGGTGGGGCCAGGTTTCACAAAGAGCTCACCCGAAACCCTGGCTGATTGGGACCCACACCCAGTTTCACACCTTGGCTCAGGCATTAGAGGATCATCAGGGGGTCCTTTTGTACCTCTGTGGGGGGATATTCTCCCACTAGGTTTAAATCTGGGACTCTCCACCATTTGACCTTAGAACTGAAGAAGCTTCTCGGATGAGAGGTGAAACGTCTTCAAGCAACTTAAAGAAGTCCAGACGCTTTTTTTTGCAAGCTCCTTTGACAACTATCTGAATCAAGTAATTCTGATTTGATGTTTCCTTCAGCAAGATGTCTGACAGCACTGGCTCTGTGATGGTTGCACCATCATGAATCAGAGCTGATTCAGGAGGGGGATCTAATAACCCATCTTCAGGTGCGTCTGAAGCAATGACTGTAGAAACATGGACGAAGCGACAGCTCCCCAAAGATGACGCCAAAATGTCTCTATCGCCCCCTGGTGTCTGGCTGCAGTATAGGTCATAAACCCCGCCTTCTTCTGGATGAATAATCTCAGTTGTTCTCCTGACTGAAGTTTGTATAGCATCTGCTATGCGATTACATTTGTCCCTGACCACCAGAATCCCTCACGTTAACTTTTATCGAGTGGAAAAAAAGTTGGCGTTCATCCTCCAGCTTCACTGTGCTAATGTTATGCTAACATAGCTGTGTCGCTAGCAATCACGTAGCACAACATTATATACCAGGTAGTCCAACTTCAGTAACCCTACAAACGTCACTGCTGTTTAGTTTTCTGTCTTCATTTATGTTGGAAGTGGTAGCAGAGCTGTACGTTTTAATTAGTTTCAAAAATCTCTCAGTCAGAACATGGTATGTCATGTTTAGGTGGAAACTAGCGAGCTAACTTCCTGTTAACTTGTAACTCCGTTAAATTTAATAAATTCTGTTTTCATGGATGCTGGATGTTAAACTTAATTGTTACACCTGGTAAAGCAGCAACGCTGATGATTTTATTAAAGATGAAAGTAGAGTTGATAAGATTGCGGGCTAATTATAGTGATCTGGCCTCAGTGTGGAGGTTCTTTGGGGGATCTCGTGTTGGGGGGAACTGAAAGTGGAGGCGAGCGCTGCTGTTGGGACCGCAGAATATATAATCCACGAGGAGGACTCCCTCACTACGCTGACAGCCGGTTAAGTGGCTCTGACGTATTCCCTCAGCGCGGGAAGTGCGGGCCCCCTACCAAAACCCGTCCAAGCTTCCGTCACTAGAAGGGGCGATTTGTTTAACAGATTTTGCAGCGGGCCCAAATCGGTTCGAGTGTCAGCAAGCCAACCAGAATGTGGCGAGGTACATAAGGCACGACTTTCGATTATTTGCAGAAATATAATAGAGGGAAAGCATTGCTTTTCACGTGTGCGCGTCGGAGTTCGGAAAAGAACTACCTCGGCTATAATAACAGTATGAAAAGAACGAATAGTATCGCGAGTATATAGCGCTCACAGGTGGTCCACTGCACCGCACTGAGCTAAACCTGCAATAACAACCAAATACAACCCGAACATTGATCCTAATACAGAAACACAGATTCATAATACCGTACTTTCTGGACTATAAGCCGCTACTTTTTCCCTAGGTTTTGAGCCATGAGGCTTATACAAAGGTGCGGCTATTCTGTGGATTTTTCTTCCACCACTAGGGGGACTCTAACCAGAATTAGAATAAAAAACAAGATAGATGAAAAATCAATGCAAAGAAGAATACACTACTTTTTCTTTAGCAGATAGAACACGCACAACAAATTACCAACTGGTAATTATTTTCAAATCCTCGCCCCTTCATCATGGAAACCACACGAAGAAGTTCGTATGATGCAAGTTTTAAGTTGAAGGCCATCGATCTTGCTATCCAGGAGGGAAACCGCGCTGCTGCACGCAAGCTTAGCGTCAATGAGTCTATGGTGAGACGTTGGAGGCGGCAGCGGGAAGAGCTCATGCAATGCCAAAAGTCGAGAAAAGCTTTCAGAGGACATAAAGTGGCCTGAACTTGAAAATGGGAGGTCGCACGAGCGGAAACCGCGCTGCTGCACGCAAGCTTAACGTCAATGAGTCTATGGTGAGACGTTGGAGGCGGCAGCGGGAAGAGCTCATGCAATGCCAAAAGTCGAGAAAAGCTTTCAGAGGACATAAAAGCAGGTGGCCTGAACTTGAAAATGTCCTGGAGGAATGGGTGAACACACAGAGAGCAGGTGGCCAAGGTGTATCCACTGTACAGATCCGACTGAAAGCCAAAACAATCGCCCGCGAAATGAATATTAAAGATTTCAAAGGTGGGCCGTCATGGTGTTTCAGATTTATGAAACCTAAAAACCTGTCCATCAGGGCACGGACCACTCTCTGTCAGCAACTCCCCCCTGACTATCAGGAAAAAGTTGAAAACTTCCACAAATTCGTTGAAAAAAAGATACAAGAAAACTCCATCGGACCAGACGACATAATCAATATGGATGAAGTACCTTTAACATTTGATCTGCCTCTGACCAGGACCGTTAACAAGACAGGTGCATCATCCGTGTTGTTGAAAACAACAGGCCATGAGAGGACGCACTTCACCTGCATTCTGGCATGCACGGCATCCGGACAAAAACTTCCACCAATGGTGATTTTTAAGCGCATAACTATGCCGAAAGAACAACTCCCGAAAGGCATAGTGGTCAAAGTTAACACCAAAGGGTGGATGATAGAAGGTCTAATGAAGGAATGGTTAACGGAGTGCTATGGGAAGCACCCGGGAGGATTTTTTCACCGGAAAAAAGCACTGCTTGTTTTGGATAGCATGAGGGCCCACATCACAGATTCTGTGAAAGCAGCGATCAAGAAAACAAACTCCATTCCAGCTGTGATTCCTGGAGGTACAACAAAGTTTTTTGCAGCCACTTGACATCAGTGTAAATCGGGCATTTAAAGCTGCACTACGGGTTGAGTGGGAGACTTGGATGACAAGCGAGTGAAAAGTCATTCACAAATCGACAAGGGTAAAAGGAGCTAGGGGCCGCGATGTGCGTGAAATGGAGCATCCCACATTGTCCGTAGATGGTTTGTGCTGGTCAAGGGGAATGGCTTCTACTACCAAGGGCACGCTAGTTTAAGTTGGCTCGGGGTGAAAAGAAATCACATCGCAGTCCACCAATCGGAAGTCTGAAAAACATCGAAAAGGTACTAGTGACTGCTAGTAGGTCGAAGTAACAACAGGAGGAGCACGCGGCGCACACCTCTCAAGAATAGCCAGACTATAATCCAGCAAGGATGATGGCTGATTGACTAACACGGGGGATGGACAATGCCCGAGAGCAGACGGGCCTGGCACAGGGGATTACGACAGCAAGGTGCTGATAAGCGTTTACTCTAGCACATGATTCAACTTCGACAACGTGGACAAGAAAGGGGACGACTATGCAGTGAGGCGTTTACTGGGGCGCGAGATTGAAGGGGGCTGATTAAAAATGGGTAGCACCTCGTGAAGTTTCGACATATACGAGAGACAAAAAACTCGGAGAGTAACAAATAAAAATAGTGGTTTGAATTGTGGGGGATTCTCTATACGGTGGGATGCGTCGTATCCGCTGGGAGTGGTGTTTAATCGAGACAGAAAGTTGCTGATCGCTCAGGGATATAAGAAGGCATTTTCGGGAGAACTACAAGACAGAATCTGTTCAAGGCTCGCGAATACGAGTTTTGAGACTCCATTTTTGAGCTGCAGTGCAACATGGAGTGTTCTGTACATTGGGCTCGCGCTCAAAATATCGTATTTGCTACTTTATATAATTATGCAACTATCATGCGCTGTATAAGACAAGGAACAAGGAAGAAAATCGCCAGCGTTGGACATTTGTATTAAGGTTCTGCTGTTTCGATGTTTCCTCAGATTTACTTTAAATTGACACGTGAGACGCGAGACTGCGTAAGAACTCCACGGATGACAGCTGCAGTATTTTGGGCTCGCAGGAAAAGACTGTCCAGCAGGTTTACAGACATATGATGCGAAAACAAGCTGGAATGCGGGGGGTAGAGGACTGATTATGTGAAAGTATGTTTCGGCATAGCGCAGCCAGCCAAGACGATTTGTCAATACAGCATGTTCTCTGATATGTCACAAGGGTTCTCCATTTCGCCATAAGTTTTGATTCTACCACGATTTGTACTTAGCACAGGTGGAGTGGTAGAAAAGACAACCATGGTGGGGAACAGGAGCTATTTTATGGAGTGGAGGATTTAGGTGGTGTCAACGATATTAATAACGGGTTCCTTCTTCCTGGCTTCGTGCAACAAGGTCGAGAGCAAAATCTTCCGGCCGCGTAATCCTACTTTATGGGTAGATGAGCCAGTTAGAGCGTAGCGCTGAGCTGAGCGAGTCAGTGATGCGGACTCGTTCAAATTAAATGCTTACAAGGGGATTAGACTCATAGCATTTTGAACTAGGAGTGAGGCGGGCATGAAGGTGCTTTTTTCAGTGAACATTGATGAAACGCTTATAGCTTGCACGAAAAGGACGCTCGACGGCCCACCCGCTGCACTTTTTATCGAGCTGGCATAGCTAAAATAACCGGTGACACAGAAAGGTTGGCTTAAGTTAAAATGTGGATTAAATATAGCCAATAATCGATATAATAGACTGACACGTCTTAGCAGCTAGGTCCATTAGAGGCAAAATCCAATGAACCTCCAAGTCTCTCTAGAATTAACCCATTACGACATGGCTAACTCTTTGCTGGGTATAGTTGGCGAGATTCGCGAGCGCTACAGCACTCGGTTCTGACATGAATGCGTGCGGAGGTCAGTCAAGCTCGGTGCTGATTCTCTTTCTCGTGACGGGAGAGCCGGAAAGAGTAACATAGACGAGGACACTGCTGAGAGCAGTACTTAGGAGAAGCAAAGCCTATGTGCAGACCCTTTAGACCCCGTGATTTTCTCTGGGGAGAGATAGGATTAGGGATCAAACTAGATAGTGGTTTTTAAAAAATCGTACACAAGTGAGTAGGTAATCGGACGTTGATCCGGGGGGGTGGGCAGGCGGATTTTGTATTCTTTGTGGAAGATCGTCTGCAAGGGATGCGGCCTACGAGGCGCTTAGTATAGGCCTGGACGAGACAGGAAGGGGCACAGGAGAGGCATCCACAAAAGATCAAACCGATGGATTGGGTCGTAGGACTATCGAGGTGTAGGGAAGATATACGCACGAAAACCAAAAAGGATACTTGGGCATCCGTGCCCGGAGAACTGATACGTGTACTAGTTACGACTAGCACGAGGGCAGTCCAAAGCAAGATGACGAGCTTGTGTGTCAC
The DNA here is from genome assembly GCF_018398535.1 of Haplochromis burtoni. Classification (NCBI taxonomy): domain Eukaryota; kingdom Metazoa; phylum Chordata; class Actinopteri; order Cichliformes; family Cichlidae; genus Haplochromis; species Haplochromis burtoni. The sequence goes on from NW_024582606.1 coordinate 602,703, forward strand.
CAGAAACGCTTCATGAGAGTGTACGGTAACAATGTTTTAATTGTCAGCCCGGTGGTCGCACAAACATATTCGAGAGAAAGACACGAAACACGTATCTGTGATGAGAACCAGGACACAAAGCATAGGCACAGGCCATACTTTCTACTCTCAATTTGCCTAGTGAAAAGAGACAGAGAGCTGTCTGTGAGAATATGGTCGGCAGTAATAGAAGAAGTATTGTAGGAGAATGGGGGCAGATGTACAGGGAGACACATAATACATGTATGATGTGCTGTGTAGGGGCACATGGGACTGACCGGTAATAGTGCCGACCTCTTTTGGCTTGTCTCCTAATGTCCACCGGACGGCAGTAGGAGAAAAAATACGGAGATCAGTGATATGACATCGTCGTGTGATTACGCACGAAAGATCGACACAGTAAGAGATGTGAAATATGTACCTGAGACCATTGAGCAGGCTCACTCTAAGAATGTGAATGAGCTGGGCTTTTCTCTTTGAATAGAGTGTGTTGGGATGAAACCCTCGCTTCTATGTACATCATACTAGCAAATAGCTGTACATGCGGGACTCAAGTGAAGTGCTCACATTCCAACTGAAGGGCTAGCTGATTGTATGGACGTGATTAATGTTGCATACAGACGTGCGAGGGTCAGCAAGATATCGTGGGAGAGTTCACTAGCCAGACCAATGCAGTCAGCATGGCTCACAATCGGCCTCTGCCCGACCCTGTCGTTGATGATGCATATCCGAAAATCGGCCTAATGAACAGATCGGAGTCGCGGTTGATAGGACCATTAAGACACTTAATTTCTGTTTCATTGGCTCACATTTTGAGAACTGCATTCGATGGCTGGGTGGCGTTTTCGTTACGTTACAGTCGAGATTTGAACTCGTCGTGCGCCCACAAGTCCGCTCGACGCGTTCGTCATCCAAGAAGCACGATCTGGGACGAGAGGCCTATAGTCAAACCAATTCAGGTCAATATTGTATAGTTTTGAAAGACTAACTAACTATAAAAAGCCCTAAGTGATATACGAGAATGTTTATACGTAACACCTAATAGTTGAGCAAATAAGAGACTTCTCGTTGTGGGCAAAAGAAAGAAAATACCTAATAAATAATTCAAGAAATTATTCCTCTGAGGACGATAATGGGGTGTAGTCGCTGAAATAGGAAGGAACGCGGCGATTGGCGATTGACCTCCATGCTACTCGTCAACTACTCGCCTAGAGTAGAACTTCGCAGTGGTGAGAATTGGGTAATGAATCATTATACGTTTCGCCTTACATTTTCCAGTTCGAAGCACTCAGATTATTTTCAGCATTCTCTCGCATCCTTCGTTGGGCTATTTTGGTATACCCTATTTACCCGTACAATCTTCAACGTTCTCTTATCGAAGTTTCTGGGCCACAACACCAGTTTTAATCTCCTTTGCTCGAAACTCACTTTAGTCAGAGCATCACTCTCAAAAACCAACAATACTAGAGAAAACCAATTATGTGTGCTTCAATTTTTTTTTTTGGTTTGTAATGTTAACAAAAATAAAAATAAATAGCTACAAGTTACAATCTGTCAGCAGCTTCCCACCCTTCAACCAGCAACATGTAATTGTTGCTGGATTACATAACAAAGCCAGGGCTACTGCTGCAAGGAATCGAGGTGAGAATTCATCAAATTTTCAGCCACTGGCTCAGATTTATTATGTCACTTTAGATGCCTGCTGAAATAATGAAATCACGTTTCATAATTATGCAGACGACATCCTCATTTATCTTTCATCTTATGTGAATGCACAGACAAAGTCATTCAAACTTTTAGCAGATATTACACAAGCAAACTCTCACTGACCTCTTTTGAATTTCTACACTAAGTGTCTTGTGAATTTTTAAAAACTTCATGTTGAAACACTATGTGAAGTCTTTTAAAATTGAAATCAAATGTTTCATATAAATATGTTACACAACCAAACACGCACTGACCGATCAGCAGCTCCGGCAGCCTGAAATATGAATCTCCTTTGTTCTTAAAACTCATCCCTCCTTAGCTGCTACCCCTTACACATTCATGTCAACTGTTTAAACAAAATGCAAACACTTCTGCCTGCAAGTTCGAACTCACTAAGCTACTGAGAAAAATCCCTGAGGCCACCCAAATCTGTCAGAGCCTGAGCCAAGAGTTTTCTCTAAAAGGCAAAGTCAGTGTGGCCAGATTGTGCCAAACCTCCCTTGAGGAAGCTTTTTTCCCTCTTTTCCTCAGTTATAATCAACATAATATGGCCATAGTTCCCTTCATGAGCTTCTCTTTATCCATTTCTGCTGTACATTATATAAATCAAACTTGGCCCTCGTCCCTAAAGAAATTACTCAAACCATGCATTTTCACAACTTCCATAATGAATGTCCTCGGGTGATGTGGGTATGGTGAGGAGAAATACAACCACAGGTGATAAATACGGTACGAAGCTGCTCTCTTTTGCCGCAGAAAAGAGGCTGATTAAATTTTCATGCAGATAATAATGAGGTAATCCACTGTTAATTGTGCCTCTTTCCAACATACTGGCTCCCTCGTGGGATCCAACGTTGCGCCCACGCAGCATTTCGTTTGCTTAAATGCCTTAGATTTAATGGACTCTTCCATAAACTGATCCTCAGCACCTCCTCACACATCACCACACAGAGCCTGAACACATTCATCAACAATAATCCCCTCAATGAGCTCCGTTTTATCTTTTCACTCCCCTTTTCCTCCTCCTCCCTCGCGTCCCTATATAGGCCTTAATTACTGGTCCAAAGTAATTATTTCGTTTATTAGTGGAACGTAACATCTGTTTCAGGTCTTTTTAATTGTACCTATAAAACCCTTCCATTATTTCTGTCCCTTTAGGATAAGATTGGGCTGCTTGTTGCTCCCTGTGGACTTGCTCTCTTCTTCCCTCCGCCTCCCCACCAGAGCCATAGCATGAGCCACGGTGCACCTTTCTCCAGCTCCCTCTCTGAAACCCTTTAAAGAAGCAACAAGGAACTCAGCAGCGATACACACACCAGCTGAAAAAGCAGCAGGAGGAAATATGTATGTGCAGTAGTGTCTTCAAACATGGATTAAGGCGGTCTTATATCCATTCTTCTTGTATTATTGATGAAGGTGGTATATTTCCAAATGCCAGGGGGAAAAAGCCAGCTGCAGGGACTGGTACACAGGAGCGTGGGAATAGAGGAAGGAGGGTGGAAGGAGTGAGATTCCTGAGGTCCTGGGGAAATTTTGTCCCCGTATTAATAGACTTTGGTCCCTTTGAAATTTTATTAGCCATAAAGTTGACGGTACGTTGTGCAATTTCTACAGTCGTACGGACGTGTCTTAAGTTTTTACTCCTTTTTAAACAAACCGCTCATGCCTCAGCGCCCAAACAATTCAAACACCAAAGTTTATCTTTCCCTGAACTGATGCCAGCAACTACACAAGGAGAACAGGTGTCATCGTCAAACTGAGACTATATCTATAAAAACCTCACATAGTCATCAACTTCCAGCAAACACTGACCAGTGAGTTGAAGACAGTCCGGCTGCTGGTGCTCTGTCCTTTTAGCGCTCTCCCTCTTAATTTTTATGGTTCCTGCACCTTCAGGAAATGACCCTTTTATAGGGTCAACACTATAAAAGACTTGTTTGTGTGTGTGTGTGTGTGTGTGTGTGTGTTTGTGTGGTGGTTGGGGGTGTGGTTGGTGTGTGGGGTGTGTGGTGGTGGTGTGTGTGGTTGGTGTATAAGTGTTCAAGTTACTACCGGTTCGTCTTTGCTGCCAAAGAAAGAGACCTGATGAGGTTAATAGTCTCCTCTTCCAATATATCACATAGCTGTGAACTCTGTGACCCTTTTTGTCAATAGGAGAACTTTTCTCTGGAGTGTGTGTGTGACTGTGTGAGTAGGTGTGTGTGGGCACCCTGTGTGTCTACACAAGCGTGCACATGTGGAAAATGGCACATGCATACCTCGACATGCGTGTGGATGTCTCTCTTTAATCGAGAGTTGTGTAAACCGATGCTCATGCTGGCTGAATGTGGTTCACCTGAATAGGATTACATAACAATGCCAGCATAAAATGGCATAATGTAGGCCTCTACTATTTACTGAACAAAACGTGGGGATAAAATAGTTTAAAAGTGAAAGTGCTATTTAAGGATGCATTCAATGTGGTGGTCTTGAGTTCTTCTAAACCTTAAGTGCTCGTCCCACTAATGGTTTAAGTGTTTTGCTGCAAACTGCCAGTCATTTCTCACATTTTGGACACACTAATATATCCATAAGCTGAAAAAAAGACTCTTTGCAGCAAAGAAAAGACATTCACTAAATCTAAAGAATGACCAGCAGTACAATAACTTTCTTGTGGCCTTTAAGTCTATTGCAGTAAATGAAGTGCAGTAACTGTCTGAGCAATTACTGTAATGCTTCTTCTGGTGTTTTCTACTGGCTGGCAGAAGTCATAAAGTGTGCCAAATTAGCATTAAGACATACAGAAGAAGAAAAGGGGAGAAAAAAAAGAAAGAGGAGGTTGCCGGTGGCAGAGGAAGGTCTGGACTGAAGGTTTTTTGGACAGGTGACAAATGAGAGACTAGTGGGGTCAAATCCTCACCCCACCTCGGGCAAAACAAACCAAGCCCCAAAATACACACAATTAGACACATAAATCAACAAATAGGAACACAAATAGAGCAGCTCACACGTAGATACACATGCATGCATTTGTTAATAAAGATTCTCTGACACGCTGATCAAAGCCGAGTCACTTTTTCTGTGAGGGAAACAAGCGGAGCGGTTTACCTAAACAGCACGCTGTACAGAGGGGAGATGTTTCAGTGCATAAAGTGCCGCACTATGATATAAATAGATGTACTTTTCCATGAAATTTCATAGTAATTACAGACCAGGAAGCATGGACCCTCTCAACCCCCACTGCGGCACCCACGTACCTTGAGTGAATACTAAGAAGCAACTCTGGCACAAGTCCAGTTCAGTATGTACTGTGTGAACCCCCGTGGCCCAATCAAAGGCAGTGTGCACGACCGTGAAAGGGTGATTGGGTTCGAGGTGCACAGGGAATAGTGTTTGAAGTCTTCCTTCTATCAGAGAGACAGAAAAGGGCACTTTTAATCCTGTGGGATCACTAAGGCGCCACAGGCAAAGGAGATGCGCTCATTCTCTCAATTCTTCCATGAGTACCGGGGGGGAAAAAAGAGGAAGGAGAGAGGGGGCTAACGGGGAAGAAGGTGGAGGCGGGTGTGAGGGGGAATACAGAGAGAGAGAGAGAGACTGAGCTGATGATAAAAAAACAGGGTAGCTGACGTAAAGAGATGAGGCAAACAGATGAGAGGGGAAGTGCTGCTCCCTAACATGACAGATTCAGCAGTAATGTCAATCAGCCACTGTCGGGCTGTCAGAAATGCGCAATAAGCTCACACAATGCCTTTCTCTGGCTTGATGAGATATCAAATCCCTTTGCACTGTGTGAATGTGTGTGTGGATGTGTGTGTGAATGTGTGTGGATGTGTGTGTGGGTAGTGTGTATATAATGATGTGCTACATGATCACTAGCGACACAGCTATGTTAGCATAACATAAATACTGAAGCTGGAGGATGAACGCTAACTTTTGTCCACTCGACAAAAGTTAACGTGAGGGTTCTCGATGGTTAGGCACAAATGCAATTGCATGGCAGGCTGCTGTAAACGGACCAACCCATATGGAAAAGATATATATAAATCTTATAAAGTTTGTATCTGTCTTGTGTGAAACTTGTATGAAAAGCATATAAGTGTGAAAACAGATATAAGATCCCTTGAAAAATTATATAATGAAACTTGTATGTTTTGGATACTTACTAAAACAATGTATGAAAGTAATGAGAAAGTGGCCACTTTCATGAGTAAATCATGTAAGCCTTAATGTGCAGGGCTGTGGAACAAGGCCAGTCGTTCCACAATATGATTTACTCATGAAAGTGGCCACTTTCATGAGTAATCACATATAAGTTTTTACTATTTCTTTTCCGTATGGGAGGCATTTTGCGTACTGTCTGTCTGTGATTTTGCACTTATCTTTTTCACTTCCGACCGCCAGTCAAATTTCGCGCTTTACGTCGACGTCAAGTCTACGTCAAATGAAACCTAGCTATTACAAGTATTATACTGTAAAAGCAACAGGCTGCACTCTGCTTCAGCTCCTGTGAAGAGCTGATTATTAAATATGTAAAAACAGTAACACCAAATTTAAAAAAAGAAGAAACTTGTACTTCAGTAACTCCTCATTAATCAGTAACGATGGATTAAACAGTGGAACTGAAAAAATGTAAGACAAGAACTTCAGATCCTGAGTGTGTGGGACAGAGAAGGATCAGCTTTATTTCAGATTTGAGAAATAAACTTTATATTTCAGTTTGTGATAATTCTGTTCTCTTTGACTTAATTTTGACTTACTTTTCTCAAAATGTTGAGTTAATAACTTGAAATTTCGAGTTAACGCTGCCAATCAGTAATCTACGTGAATGTCATCATTTCCTTATTACCCGGAAGCTGAATTAAGCCCTCAGGTACAAATGCTATAGCTAAGTGATGAAATCACTATAAGCTAAAATGATGAAATCCTTGTGTTATTAGCTGAATCACATGGCGTTACTATCAGCAAACGTACCCGCAAAAGCGCCAATTTGTTGCGATTCGGTTTTGAGTGCACGTTACTTTGGGAGTAACAAGAAAGTGACTTCATTCACGTAATTACTGATTGGCAGAGGTGACTCGAAATTTTGCCTTTTGAGAAAAGTAACTCAAATTTCGAGTTATGTTTATCCAAATTTCAAGTTGTGTCTCTTCAAATTTCGAGTTAATAAGTCGAAATTTCATGGAAATAACTTGAAATTTCGAGTTATTGATACTTGGGTTTTTTTTTTGGTTTTTTTAGTGGCGGAAACGGGCTTCCATACATGAATGAATTGAAGGAAAGTTATGAACTGCTTCTGAGAGACAAATAACACCAGGATCCTTTTCTACGTAGCTGACAGCTGGTATCTGTGCAGGGGCGGGTCTAGCAAAGTTTTGCCAGGGGGGCAGGGAGGGCATTAAGTAACGCGTTAGTGTAACTACGTTATTATTGTCGTAATGAGCACGGTAACTAGTTATTATGCCAAAATCAGGAACGCGTATATTGTTACTGGGATTTAGATAGGCTCGTTATTCGTTACTTCATGTGTTGCATTCGACTTACCTCGTAAATCTTAACATGGACCTGGGAATGATGTCACACTCTGGTTAGCCTTGTCAGAGAAGTCGGGATTTCAATATGGCGATGCCCTTGAAAACGGTTGTTTTGCTAGCCCTCTACAAAAACAAATTACTACTAAACACATATGCAGCTCATCTGCAGTCTGGAGTTACCTACATCTTACTACTCGGAAGGCAGAATTTTGCGAGTCCCGAGTACAATCAAAAGCACCACGACTGCAGTTTCCGTGTTGGACGTAAAAAGCGCACATGACGCTGTGACATATGCTAGAATCATCCCGGCCGGAAATGACGGTCCAGGATTGGGGTTTCTCTCGTGGAAATATGCACATTATTTTTCCTTTCTGTTGGTAAAAGACAAGAATATTGTGGTGAACTATACTCTTTGTGGAGGTTCGACAACTCTTTCAACATCAAAGACCAAGTTAGTTGAAAAAGAACCCGAAGGTAACGTCGGTGACTCTAGCTCTGCTGAGCTATTCCAGCAAAACAACGAAAGCTTGATTTCACACAGCCTGCTGCACAGTCCATCACTCAGCCACAGCTACACAGGCTGATTGGCAGGTATGTTGTGGAAGACATGAAACCCATCTCAACGGTTGAGTCCCATGCTTTCAGACAACTAATTAGTCACATGCCTAGGCGAGGGAGAGCTGGGAAGGCACCATGCAGAAAGTCATTTTCCAGTTACCTAGACCAAGAATATGCCAACATGGAGTCAGAGCTCAAAAATACACTTGACAAGGTAGACTATATCCCCACATCAGCAGACATGTGGACTGTGCATAATACTTTTTTTTTTTCTTGGTGTGACCGCGCATTGGATAAATGCACAAAACATGAAAAGGGAGAAAGCAGCGCTGGCATGCAGGCGAGTCATAAGTATGACAGTATTGCATCTGAGCTGAACAACATTAATTCATCTCATGGCCTATCATTTAAAATCACATCAACTGTAACGAATAATGGCTCCAATTTTGTCAAGGCTTTTAAAGTGTACCAGCCACCACCTGAGTCGAATGACTCTGAAGATGAGGAGGATGAGGTGACTTCTGTTTCCATTGGGGATGTGCTGCAGATTGGTGCTGATGGCGCAATTTTTTTTACCACCACATCAGAGATTGATATCGCACACAATGAATCTTATCTCTTGCACTGATGTGGAGAAGTGGCTATTGTCTGAAGCTGCAACAAAAACCATCTACAGAAGTGCCACCACAAAATGTGCAGGGCTGTGGAACAAGGCCAGTCGTTCCACAGTGGCTGCTGAGATTGTGGAAGACATTATTGCAAAGAAGCTACTAGTACCTTGCACAACAATGTGGAACTCGTTCTATTATGCTCTGGAGAGAATTTCAAAGATACCTTTGGTGGAGCTGAACACAATCTCATCCACACTACATTTGAAATGTTTCAATGAGAGGGAGCATCAGTGTATCAGTGAGTACAGTGCAGTCATGAAACCACTTTCTTCAGGGACATTCTTCAGGGAGAAGACCATTGTTTTTATGGCACACTCCTACCCCCACTGGAATTGCTGATGACCAAGACTGTGGCTATAAAAAATGGTCTGCAAATCCTTGTTGGGCTACCAGATGCAGTTGTCCAGGTAAGAGATGATATTTTCATTTTTGTTTATCTTTAATGAAATGTATTACTCAATTGCTTTTTATATTGTGCTGTGCTGTTGTGTCACATGCAAGTGAATGCTGTTACAGTTTGAGATTCTTAATCCCAATAACTAAATAAATAAAACAAATAAATACAACATAGTAAAATGCACACTATTTACAAATTAAAATACTTGCTGTGTCATTATTACAGGCAGTCAAAACAAGGTTTGCACATGTCCTTGGAAGTGAAGATGCTTTGCTGACTGCTGTGACACTACCAAAATTTAAGCTTCATTGGTTACATGACCAGGCGCGGACGGACCTCACAAAGGCACGTCTGCTGGTAGAGTGTCGAAAATTTTCCCTGAGCAAGATCAGCTACAGCCATGTTCCAGTGCCACCAAGACAACACAGCACTCAAGTTCTTCTCCTTTGAAGAGAATTAGGACATATATGCCACTGCTGAAGCTGAGGTAGCCGAGTACCTCAAATCAGAAGCAACAGGGTTGGACTCTCTGAAGCATTTCCCGATGATAAAGAAACTCTCTCTTAAAATTAATGCAGCCACTCCTTCAAGTGCCCCAGTTGAAAATACTTTTTATTTTATTTATATATTATTTATTTTATTTCTCTTTGTCAGGCTGAGGCTGTAGCCCTCTGGGAGGCACTACAGGAGCCTCTGGACTAAGACCACCAGGTACCGGAACAGCTTCTTCCCTACAGCTGTCAGACTTCTGAACTCTGCCTCCTGACATCTGACTCACATTAAACTCACAGACTTAACATACACACACCCACAACCACCTATAACTGAACACACAATGGACAAAAACAAACAAATGGACAACTGTACCCTCATACACACAATAATAACATGGACTGAACCACTGCTCACAACCACTAGCACAAATTATCCACATATCTCACTGGTCAAAACTGCACCACTGTAGATGCTGTATAGACAATCATTCTGTACAATACGACAATTACAATTCCACAACTGTTTACAACTGTTTATAACTCGCATAGTTCATATTTCTGTATAGTTTTCATATTTATATCCTGTTCATAGCTTGTACACTCACTACAGCCTGTACATACTTATAGTTATAGCATATTCATAACATACCTTCATACGTGTACATTGCAACATACCAATAATAGACCCATATTTTGTACCTACATACCTATATCAGACCCATTTCTGTAATATATCTATATTATTGCTAATATATATTTTGTAATATATCTCTATTATGGCTAAAGCACTTTCTAAAAGGATGCAAACTGCATTTCGTCACCTTGTATTTGTGACATGTGCAATGACAATAAAATTGAATTCTATTCTGTTCTATTCTAAAATACTTTAAGTTTACCCGTCATTACTGAACATGAGGTCTCCAGTTGGTGCAGTTCAGCAGTTAAGTTTACAAAGAATGGACAAAACTCACTGTGTTTATGTTGAACCATTTTTGCACTATTCTGATACCTACAGCTCCTAAATGGTCTGAGGCACAGTTTAATGTTGGCACTGCTAAAAGTATACTTTCTACTCATTTCAGTGGCAAAAATGAATATATCTTTCAAAAGTTTCAACACACTGTAAGTTGTCTTTTGTGATCCAATGCTTCTTCCTAGTGATACTACGTACAATGATTAGATTTATAACACTGCTGCACCAGCCCCAAAATGATGTGTTTGCATTTGTAGAGGGTTGAAACAATAGAAATAGATTAAAACAGACAGATAAAAAAGTGACACATAAAAAAAACATTGTTAATTTCTAATTTAGTTTCATTCATTTCATCATTAACTTGCACTCACACTACGACACTGCCATGTTAACCATTTTTAGTTCAGGCCATTAGGGGGCAGAGTGCACTTGTGGCAGGTTAGTGCTAACATGTAAGCAAGCTAGAAGACTGGCATCCTTGCTGAGTATCCAGTTAGGGAAGCAACACATTAATAAGAGAATTCTGGGTAAAACCAAAGTTACTTTCCCTAGTAACTAGTTGCTTTGAAAGTAACGAGTAACTTGAAGCAACCGAGTTACTTTTGATAGAAGTAACTAGTAATGTAACTAAGTTACTAATTTAAAGTAACTTACCCAACACTGGTCATAAGGGCAGTTCTTCAAGAGCCATGTATTCAATGAGATGGTAGTTATTGTGAAAAGTTTGAGAACCACTGCTACAGACTATAGTGTACACTGTACACCCTACTTACTGGTTTTTGATGTGTCAGTCTGCATCTTTCAATTGTGTGTTTCCGTAACAGCTCCGCACCACCCAGGCGGCAAAAATTGGAGTGCAGTCCAGTCTTAGGAGCACCTAACATACTGCACAGGACCCTCAAGCTTCCAGGCATGTGGTAGACAACCCAAGCTTAAAGGATAAACCACCCGCAGTGGCGAGAGGAAACATGACATGTATGATTGTTATTTATGTGTAATGTATCTGTACCTTTATGTCTTTCCTTGACTCTTTCACTTTACAGGTACACGAAAAAATAGTAAATTGAGAGTTATTTGTTTGTGTATGGTTTGTGTGTATTATAATGCCTCATCTTCTGCCATTAAAACTCTGTATACATAAAATATAAAAATTAAATTTTCTGTAATACCTTAATAGAGTTTTCTTTTCCATTTTAATTTTTTTCCCTGTTATTCTCATGTTTGTGTCTAATCATTCTAGTAATGACAAGTCAGTAATGGCATAACAAAGTTTTAGTTGCTGTTTAGTACTTATGAAATTTTGGATCCCTATCATGTTATAGGTGGGTCCATGCTCTTAATTCAACATCAATATATACAGGGAGTGCAGAATTATTAGGCAAGTGTTATTTTTGAGGAATAATTTTATTACTGAACAACAACCATCTTCTCAATGAACCCAAAAAACCCATTAATATCAAAGCTGAATGTTTTTGGAAGTAGTTTTTAGTTTGTTTTTAGTTTTAGCTATTTTAGGGGGATATCTGTGTGTGCAGGTGACTATTACTGTGCATAATTATTAGGCAACTTAACAAAAAACAAATATATACCCATTTCAATTATTTATTTTTACCAGTGAAACCAATATAACATCTCCACATTCACAAATATACATTTCTGACATTCAAAAACAAAACAAAAACAAATCAGCGACCAATATAGCCACCTTTCTTTGCAAGGACACTCAAAAGCCTGCCATCCATGGATTCTGTCAGTGTTTTGATCTGTTCACCATCAACATTGCGTGCAGCAGCAACCACAGCCTCCCAGACACTGTTCAGAGAGGTGTACTGTTTTCCCTCCTTGTAAATCTCACATTTGATGATGGACCACAGGTTCTCAATGGGGTTCAGATCAGGTGAACAAGGTGGCCATGTCATTAGTTTTTCTTCTTTTATACCCTTTCTTGCAGCACGTGATACTTGGATGCGTGTGATGGAGCATTGTCCTGCATGAAAATCATGTTTTTCTTGAAGGATGCAGACTTCTTCCTGTACCACTGCTTGAAGAAGGTGTCTTCCAGAACTGGCAGTAGGACTGGGAGTTGAGCTTGACTCCATCCTCAACCCGAAAAGGCCCCACAAGCTCATCTTTGATGATACCAGCCCAAACCAGTACTCCACCTCCACCTTGCTGGCGTCTGAGTCGGACTGGAGCTCTCTGCCCTTTACCAATCCAGCCACGGGCCCATCCATCTGGCCCATCAAGACTCACTCTCATTTCATCAGTCCATAAAACCTTAGAAAAACCAGTCTTGAGATATTTCTTGGCCCAGTCTTGACGTTTCAGCTTGTGTGTCTTGTTCAGTGGTGGTCGTCTTTCAGCCTTTCTTACCTTGGCCATGTCTCTGAGTATTGCACACCTTGTGCTTTTGGGCACTCCAGTGATGTTGCAGCTCTGAAATATGGCCAAACTGGTGGCAAGTGGCATCTTGGCAGCTGCACGCTTGACTTTTCTCAGTTCATGGGCAGTTATTTTGCGCCTTGGTTTTTCCACACGCTTCTTGCGACCCTGTTGACTATTTTGAATGAAATGCTTGATTGTTCGATGATCACGCTTCAGAAGCTTTGCAATTTTGAGACTGCTGCATCCCTCTGCAAGATATCTCACTATTTTTGACTTTTCTGAGCCTGTCAAGTCCTTCTTTTGACCCATTTTGCCAAAGGAAAGGACGTTGCCTAATAATTATGCACACCTGATATAGGGTGTTGATGTCATTAGACCACACCCCTTCTCATTACAGAGATGCACATCACCTAATATGCTTAATTGGTAGTAGGCTTTCGAGCCTATACAGCTTGGAGTAAGACAACATGCATGAAGAGGATGATGTGGACAAAATACTCATTTGCCTAATAATTCTGCACTCCCTGTACGTTTTGAGCGCCTGTCATCTCCTCTTTCAGCCTGTTCTCACTCACGAGGCATAACATCCTGATGATTTGTCCTGAGGAACGCGGAAGGTGATCTTCAGCGTTCTTATGGTACGCGCCGGGTTATGGGTGAAATACAGTAGAATGATGGTCTCGCGGTAAAACACGTTCCAGCCATGTATTCCAGCCCTAACCCTAACCTTATCCTTAACCAGCACTTCAATGATGTTAAATAGCATTTTCCAAAGTGATCTGAGGAAAATGAACGAACATGTGTGGATTGATTTCAAACGGTTCTCATGCTTCCTCATGTGTCCGATCTCATCATTCAGGAACGTTTTGGGTGCCCGGAAGCGTAACATGTTGACGATTTGTCACCTAGCGTAAAACATTACGCCTTGGATGTGAGAATGGGTTGCCTCTCCATCTTGTCTTTCTGCCACTTTCCCCCACTGTTGACCTTGTCTCTGGCTATGTCTACACTAGCACGGATAAATTTTAAAACAGCGTATACGCCAGAACACGCTCTGCGTCAACACTATCATTTTCAGAGTTGTTCATATACATTGATACGGCCGAAAATGCTTGTGTTCCAGTACTGCACATGTGTGAAACTCGAGACAATTTGACCTGCGTCATTTCTGCCTGCCGATTATTTACTCTGAAACATCACAGCAGAATTTTGAGGAAAAGCACCAAGTTTTTTAAAAATGGACTAACAATGAGGTGGAGTTGTTGCTGCGAGTAACACAAAAGTACAAAGTTGCAGAAGCGAGTGAGAATTAAAGAATTTGAACAAAAGCTATCTGGAGTATGTACAGATAGTAATCTGTAATAGGGCTGTCAAAATTGAGAGCAAACAAAACAACTGCTGTATAATGCCCTTCACTATCTGCATCATATGACAAAATTGTGTCATTGTTTTCAAGCCTCCGGGCTTGCTGTCCACACTGTGACACGAAAACAGCGTTTCCAAAATGCTGCGTTTTCCCTTGACCAAAAACACCATCTCAGTGTGGACGGAAGGCCAAAATGGAGAGAAAAAGATGCTAATACATTTTCAAACGAAAACGTATTAGTGTGGACATGGCCTCTGTCTTCATGTTTAGTTTCTGTTCATAGTGAACATTCATTTTGTTTTCCTGCAATGAGGTTGTAGTTAATGTTCTCACCTGATTACTGTAATTACTTACTTAATACGTCTTTAATATATCTTGCGGTTTTACCATTCTCTACTTAGCTCTAAATGCTATTATCTTCTTCTCAGTCCCCCCACAACACTCTGCATTGGGTTTTTGTCTCTCTGACCCTTGCATTTAAGCTTAACCTTGACTGGATTTCATCAGCATGTCTTGAGTTTGACACATGCTTTATATTGTCATTTTAAAGAAGCAAAAGGCAAATCTCAAAGTGTTAAGCGCTTGTACAGCACCAGATGCTTCTCCACTGCTCTCATCAGCATAGAAACCACACACATATAATGTAATTTCAAAAGTTCTATCCAGTAAATGAGTATGTTTTTTACTATGTGGCCCTTTTTCTAAAAGATTGCTCTTTCCTCATAATACAACAACCACATAGTGTAAAAATTACTTTAAATAATACACGGATTTCTAATACCAAAACTTTTTTTTCTAAATATTTATTATATGTAGTATTTCCAAATATTACAACATGTGCCAAGTTTTGGAATTTATCAGCAATACATTTTTACATATGCATACTTTTGTCTTTTGGCATTGCCACCAGGTTCACTGTGTATTTAGAAAAGATATGAAAAGTTTGAAATATGACAAAAATAAACAGATTTGCAAGTCCAAAATAAGACTGCAGTCATGTTTCACAGACACTGTATATTACATGTCAAGTAATTTTGAGCTGTCTGACCATGTAACACTTAAAACTTCTACACCAGTGTGGACAAAAATAACAAAAGATTTAAACATACCACGAGTTCTTTAATCCATTCACATTGATATCTTTAATGTAGGCGCCACACTGGTGAGTTGCTACAAATGTAAATGTCAGTGCAGCTCATGCTGTTGGGCTAACATCCATGCTCTTTCTCCTCCAAACTTGAGCTGGAAGTGTGGTGGCTGTCGATGTTGCTGGAAATATCTGGGGACATCGAGGACAGCAGGGGATCACTGGGGGAAATTGGCCCTAGGGTGTTGTCCCTTACCAGCTCCTTCATTTTACACGCACTAGAGCTGCCGTAAGGGCCAGGTTCCCCCGCATCTGCTGGCATATGGTCAAAGGTGATGGTGCCGTTGTTGAGGTCTAATGTGGTTGGAGGGGACATGTCAGGGGCAGAACTATGCTGGTAGAGCTCTGATGGGCAGTCACCAAGGACGGGCTCCTGCTTAATGGCACGAGCCATTAGCTCTGACGTACAGACAGTTGGGGATGACACCACTGTAAGACCATGAGCACGGGCTTGGATTTCCAACTCCTAGATAGAGATAGAAACGGTGGAAATGTTGCAATGTTTTAACACTGGAACAAAAAGTACATCTACGCTAATCAACTTCAAAATCATGTTTTGTGCAAATTTGCTAAGCCAGCATAAGACCTGGAACATAGAGCAAAGAAGAAAATCCAACTAAAGGCATCTTTTGAAACATCTTGTTTGTAAAGTGCAAAACAATTGGTGAAAAGTGGGAGGATGCAAATACACTGCCTGGCCAAAAAGTCGCCACTTGGACTTAACTAAGCAAATAGGTATGAGCCTCCTATTGGACAATTACTGCATGGGCGATTATCGTTCAGCTGGCAACAAGTTATTTAACCCCAACTGGGCTCAGTGCTCAGGGTAAGAAGAGAGGCAGATGAAGTGATGGAGAGACAGTAACTGCGTGTGTATATGTACGTGTGTAAAAACTTCAAATAGTCAGATTAACAGCAACAGTATTTTGTCTATATCCGCCATTGTAGAAACAATCACATATAAACAATAACGTGGCGCAAAGCGTCACGTCAAAAAAGGGGCACACCTTTGACGTTGCATCTCCGTTTTCCTCGTCCACACGTAAATGCAAAAACTGAGTTTTCAAAAGTCTCCACCCTGGCAGGAATTTTAAAAAAATCTCAGTTTTCAGTGATCGAAAACACCATTTACATGTGGATGAAAGGTGCAAATGCATAGAAAAATCTGCGTTTTCAAAAATACCCATGTACATGTGGACGTAGCCATAGACTGGCCACCACAGAGTCCAGACCCCATTGAGAATCTGGATGGAAATAAATCTTGCGACATTGCAGAAACACCCCCGTTCTCTGCTGCCTGTTGGAGCAGGGGGGCTAGGAGGAGGAGTCGGCCGTCCGATTGGGGTCTGGAATGTGGGGCCTGCTGCTGCCGAGTCGGGGCAGTCTGCTTCTCTCCACCGCAGGGAAAAGGGTAACACTACCTGGGTCTGGGTACCTAGACCTGGGGCTTAGAGTACACTTGGGGAGTGTGATTGTGTGTACAGTGTCTCTTTATGTCTGTCTCCACGTTGGGTGAGTGTTGAGTAATTGCATATGAGAGCATGAGGGTGGGAATGGATGTTTGTATATGTGTGTGCCTGTATGTCTGTGTCTATATGTCAGGTTGGGTATCAGACGCCACCCCTCTAGGGACATCTCAGGCCCTCCAAGGTTTGGAGGCCTATCTCCCCGACCACTTCCCCTGCAAGTGGCAGACGCCCTCAGACATTGGTGCGTTGGTGGTTCTTTGTGTCCAGTGATGGGCGTCCAGGTACACACCGGCTCACTCCTCGTGGCTGCTTGTCGGGGCCTGGAGCCTGGGGCTCGCTCGGGCCACTTCGGGGGCCGGGGTGCCCTCGGCCTCTCGGCCTGGGCCTCTGTCGTAGCTGGCTGCCGGCGGAGCTCACGGGCACGTCACTGCAACCTGCTCCTACCTCAAAGCACACTGTGTGCTGTCGATCCTACGTGCTGCACAATGATGTTTAATATTTAGTATTTACTGTTACATTCCCATAGATCATCGTGATGTTGTTTATTATATTGCGCTTTTTTTCCTTCTGATTGTTCTCTCTTTTTTCTTTCTCAACAGGTGATCCAGGTGATTGATATATGTATTTTTTGTCTGCTTATTTTGTTGGTTTTTGTTGTTTGCCCTTTATTACCTTTCCTCTTCTCTGCTGTTTTTCTTTCCCTCCTTCTTTTTCTGCTTTCTTTTCCCCAGTTAAGTCTGTCCCGTATTTAGCAAAGTGAAAATAAAATAAAATAAACAATAAAAGGTGAATCAAATAGACCAATACGGCAAGGCTGGGATGGTCCATTTGGTAAAGTAAATCCGTTGGGCATCTTTCTTCGCCTTTAGACACTAATTCTGATGGCAAAAGAGCCAAATGGGACAGGCAAGAAAAAAAAAAAAAGACATTGCAGAAACTTATCGAAACAATGCCAGAGCGAATGCATGCCGTAAAGGCAGTTCAACAAAATATTAGAGTGTGTGACCCTTTTATTTTGGTGACAACTTTTTTTTTGGTCAGGCAGTGTATGACCCAAATTACTCAAAATTGGCTGAAACATCTTTTGAATAGAACAAATTTTTTCCCAGATAAAACATTCTCTGATTTTGCACACTGGTTCTTTTGCCACCCTTCATGCTATAGCTGCCAAGCTATACTGGCTGCTGGCTGGACAGGATAATTCCCTTATATATTAGAATGTCAAACACAAGTAGCTTTCTACATATTACCTGTAATTGATGCATTAAAAGAACAAGAATTTGTTAATTTTGTGTAAAATATTGTACATCTGGGATCAAGTAGATTTTTGCTGTACTAATTTTGTGGTTTTATGTAAAAAAAAAAAAAAAAACATGACCATAATACTTTAAAAAAAACCTACATAACGTCTGCAAAGCCTTAGAGTGACCCACCTGTATACGCAACATGAGATGCCGATTTGCGTGCTCCAGCTTCCTCTGTCTGCACTCAAGCTCCTTGGCTCTCTGCTGCTCGCGCTGTAATTTCCGAATATAGTCCACCGAGGCTTTCAGAATAGTGCCCTTATTCCAGCGCATGTCTCTGGGGTATACATGAGACAAATATCTACAGTCAGACTCAGCTGACCAGCTGACCACAACACCTCAGGGTTCTTTACATCCTGCTGAGCAAAACGGCAATTGCATTTTAAAGAGACTTTGACACATTAGGATGTTAAAACACGGTTAATGCATGAATCACTACAGTAGGCAGACAAGTAGATGGCTGGGCACATGCATCCATTAGCATAAATACATGCAAAAACACTTACGGATCATTTGACTTGGGTATTAAGGTTCCCAGCTCTTTAATGCGATCATTGATGTTGAATCTCCGTCTTCGTTCAACTAGAATGCAAAGTAAGGACATGAACTGTGAACACTGATTAATATAGATTTACGAAAAAACTAGAAGTAGAAAATTAAGTATAAAAATAACAAACTATTTGCTTTTTAGGATATTTAGGCGATTGTGTAAACCACTACACAATGAAGCTACTAAAATTAAACATAAAAAAATTGAAATTCAGTAATATTTTGATTGCCTTACTTAAGTTGTGGTTGTCCTTCTTCTGTCTCTCTTTTGCCAGAGCACGAACTTCAGCCTCTGTGAAGCAAAAGAAGGCTGAATAGCAATACTTTAGACAAAAGCATTTGATTACAATGTGATTTAATCCAGAGTAAATGATTTCATTTTATAGGTTTGTATTTCACATGCTTTGAGGTTTAGCAATAATTTGTTTAGCATATTTGAAATCTGTTAATCAGAAGCAATACAAAAAATAACAATCTGAAGGCTAGAACTGGAAAAAAGCTTAAAGTTTGCATCTCAGATTTTGCAATATAATGTGTGCAATTTAAAAATACACAAAACACTCAACATACAGTTTCTGAAAGTGAAGTTTTACAGTTTACAAAACATTATGTCTTTTTTTTTCTCTTCATTTTGCTTTGCTTACCTACTGGAAAGCTCTCTGGCCTTTGATAGTTTTCATATTGGCCACAGGATCCAGGCTTGTCCAGTACTTGCTTCATGCCAGGAGCTGGAGTAATTATTTGGCACATGATTGACTTAACAGTATTTTGTGCACTTCTAAATTGCACACAATATTGACATCAGCCTAAAGTAATCTATGTATTTAGATGTAAAAGCATCTGAGTGGACTGGGATTACATCATACAAAACAAGGTTATGCATGTATTTTATCAGCAGTAAATTTTTAGACACAGAAAGGTCACAGAAAAGTGTACTAAACTGAGTGTCCACAAATATACCAGTAGTAAACAACATGTAGTAAAGCCTTATACTTTTTCTAATCCAAACGCTCATAAATTGAGTGTTAGTTTACCAGTGAATTCCCTTTTAATGTTGGGTGGACAACTGTTGATGGCGAGGCCTGGTAGCTGGAGACTTTGGTTGGTGTATACATCCAATAAATTTCCTGACACAGGTAGCTGTTGGTGTTAAAAACCTGTCATTATAGTGTCCTCTTGAAAAAAGCAACTGTCATATATTTTATTTAAACTCAAAGAAGGTGTCAACATTACACACTTTGGTATTTATTGTAGTATTTATTTTATCTTAAAATAAATTACCTGGTTGTTCATTTGGAGTCCTGGATCCATCAATCCAAGAACATCGTCGTTGTAGCTTGACTCCAAGCTAATAATATCATCAATGACATCATCCATCTGTATAACACAAAGGCACAATTCATGAACTCCTCACTCTCTGTCGAGACATCTGCATGTAAGGATACTGAATGTCCTCGAAGTGAGCAGGTGTACCTCTTTCTCACAGTTGGAGCTGAGGGTGAGCAAAGCCATGGGACTATTGGGTGCACTGCTGCCAGGACCGGGTGGCATACTGTGTTCGGGGGGCTGGCTGCCAGCTTTACCACCCAGGGTGGTTGACAGATACTGCCTCACCTGCTGCCGCTGAGCCTGCTGGATGTGGTATTTGGTGGGACTTTCCAGGTGGGTCTGGACCTAAGTGGCAAAGTCATAAACATTACACCACATTAGCTTTTGGATTTATTCTTTGACTAAGCTCGTGTGATACAGTTGAGGGTAAGAACAAAAATACACTGGCACGTAGAGAAAAAAAATTGATTTAAAAATGAATGTTTTCATTATAATAATTCATCTGTCCCAGTGTGGTAAAAGCACAAATTAAAAATGCAAGAACTTAAATGTTCAAATGTTTCCAGCTTCAAAGTGCAACTTACAAATCCAAATTAATCACACTATACTACTCTGTTACATTAAAAGTTCCCCTGAAAACAGCCTTTTAAAAACCAAATAATCTAACGTGCTTGCTTTGCAACATTACGGTGATAAGATGTTGAAATGTCCAACCAACATTTCTTTTACATTTTTTTTCATCAAGCTCTCTGTTTTTTCTAAAAGAGCACTATATAACATTTCAGCACCTCTCCAACTCGTGCAGCAATTTAAATACGACTGTGTGTAAAACAGCTTCCCTGTCTTCATTTAATCAAAGACTTGTAAACCGGGTACACATAATGAAGTACTTAGAACTCAACCCTAATCCTCAACCTTAAGTCCTGTTTTCAAGTGCAGCAAAGATATTTTGACTCTTTTAGTGTAAAAATCGCATCTACTCTTTCTTTTTTTTTTTCCAAAAATGTTAAAATATGTCAGCCCATCTCACCTGATAGTGGCTGTATTCAAGCATCTCCAGCATGGTTTTTAGGTATTTCAGAAGTTGAAAATAATGCACATACAGTACAATCCCTTTGTCTTGTTAGCTTACACTGTGGTCCACAGATAGCTTGTGCAAATCTGACAGCAGTCACTGGTCCTGCTTAATTTATCTGATATTTAAGGCTCATTAGTTATGCAAGTTAAGAAATGGAGGAGGACACCAAGACTCATCCTCCCACTCCTGTGTTGTTCCAGATTAGCTATGAATTTATGTCTTTATACAGCCCATTTGACGTCACAACCTGCAGCTCACAAAGGAGTCTTTCTACTGGTTGGCCAGTAGTCTGCAAACCGAAGCTTGCTTAAGGCCAACTAACATTTAATCTTTAGTTCTGCTCATCCAGTATAAAACATTATTTGTTCTGAACACCCAAAACACAATTGACACCATTGTTTCACTACGATCTAGCCATACGAAAACTCAAACGTATGCTGTTTTCCCTAGCCCCATCCATTTAAAACATTTTTTAGAGGTTAATTACATTTGATCATCAGCAGGTAAAAGTTAAAGTCACATTGATATCATGTATATATCTAAGGTGAATGTCTTGGTTTAGCAGCAAAATATTTTTTCATTCCTGTTTTTCCTATCTGGCTACAGTTTTGTGCTGCCTAGGTCAATTATCTTTGTATTTAGGAGAATTAACTTTGAACTGAGCAAAAGTGAACGCTTTTCAAATCTTTTATTGAACACGCTTCATTTTTGTGAATTGGTTGTCACCAAGTTCAGTCAATGGTGCACTGCATTGAGCCCAGAGGGTGTGCTGAATGACTTGGAAAAAATGTTTTGGCCAGATATGCATGAAGCGTAACGCTGGTGGAAGTCGCGTTGTTTTCTTTCAACTGAAAAATTTACACAGATGGTCCTGATATGAATAAATCTTTTGAACAAAAAAACAACAAGTTGGCTTGTCTTATATAAAGAACCGAAAAGTAGTGACCCCTTATTGGCCCTTAACAAGCATAAAAGATGGAACATGGAGATAATAATACTGAAAGCTGGGAACCAGTGCTATTTTACCCAGCCTTTCCAGAAATGGAACTATCAGGAACCATAGATAAGAAACAAAGATGGGGAAACAGCAGAAAGACATTACCCAGTGTCGAGAATAGTTGCAATGCTTGTCCAACAGGTGGTATAGAGCCACATGTTACACACATATATCAATATTTATTATATGAGTATATTAGGTAAACCGTAGGTGCTGTGTTTATCCAAAAGATTGATGATTAACTTGTGTTACATGTAAAATAATATCTGGAAGCAACAAGGGAACAATGGTGTAAAAAAATAAAACATTGCATTTTTATGCTGGCTGTGCTTTTGTCCTTTACGCATGAAATACATAAACTGGATGCTTCAAATAACTATGTCTTGCGGCCATGCTGCAACCCCTGGAACTGGAAAATGAATTCAATGTGGAAGTGACACAAACTGCAGCTCCTCTAGTGGCCCGTGTGGCTGACTTCAAAAGCGAGTCAGCGCGCACAAACGTACATGTTAATTGGCTTTTTAATGCCAGGAACAAAAACAAAATTGCTCTTTATGACTATTTTCCTTTCACCTTAATAACGGGCATCATTTGATCTTCAATTTGACCTTCTTCTGTCAAGAGCGTCCCACAGCGCTACAACAATGTCGAAGTCCAGGGATCAAATCACCTTGGTTGGTGCAAACGTATTATTTTAGTTATGTAAAACTGTGTTGTTGTTGGCATTTTTCACAGATTCAAATGGAAAAAATGGGAACAAATTATGTTTGCAGTTTTTTCTTGTGATACAATATTTGAAATTTTAAAACTGTCACGGCTAACAGAGTGAGCCGTGTGGAGAAATAAATGAGGACCCAAGAGCAGGCACTGGCTGAGATGCGAAGGAGGTTTATTGTAAAATAAAACACAAGGAGAGGATGGCAAAACGGAACTAAAGATAATCTATACTGGGTTAAACTAAACGGCAAACCTGAACACAAAGGAAGGTGGGCGAAGGCACATGAAGGTAGACAGCAGGGAGAACACGCACAGGTGGGGAACACAGCTGGAAGTAATTGACAAGACGAGATAGGGCAAGAAAAACTGAATATACTCACATGAGACAAGGACCTTCACAATAAAACAGGAAACAAGAAACAATGACGCAGACTTAACCCTGAACTAAACCTACAGTAAACACGAAGGCACAAGACACAAAACCTGAGAACAAAACTCTAACTAGAATAAACTGAAACAAAGGATTATAATATTCAAAATGAGATAACTAAAGAATCAGAACATAAACCATAATTCAGATAAATACCAAAATACAAGAAACTGAAAATGCTGGAAAAATGACCCAAAACCGTGACAAAAAACCCCAAACAAACAAAACACTACATTTTCGGAAATATTTGTGGGTGCTTTCTTTTTTGTTTGGTTGTTGTTTTGTACTACTTGAACACTAAAGTGGCCGTCACATGAGATGACAGTGCCAGCAGTGGCCCACGGGTCATTTAAGTTATAGATGCTGGGGGATTCCCATGATGCAACATGTATACACCATCTGCATTTAATCATTAGTTATTATTATTAATCTCTGGCTCTCTTTCACAGTGTGGCGTTTGTTCTTTTTCCTTATCCTCAACCCAAATTATTATTGAACATTTTTAATGTCAATGTTGCCAATGTTCACGAAAACAGACTAACCATTTTCACTGTACTGCTACTATTTACAGTTTTTGCAGTTTTAATGAGAAACTTCATCACCACATTTATTACATTACATTTTATTTAAGAAGGGCAAATAAAGCCCACGTTCACAGACACCTGTCTTTTCTGTTTGTTTAATAGTTAGGGTTGAGGACATTTCACTCATGATGACAAGCAACATTAGACTAGCTGTGCATGTTCTTGTACCACCGACATGGTGTCAAATTTTCAGGCCATACTTCACAGAGGGGTAACATTGATGTCACGCCAAATTATTTTCCATTTTGGGCTCTGCAGATTAACCATTAAATAAAGTTCCACAGTGCTACCAGTAATTAAATCACTCATTTGAAAGCAGATTCAATGTTTTTGCTAAAAAAAAACTGCAGCATCAATTATTTACACTATTTCACATTGCATTTTGTGATTGTCAATAATATTTTATGTCCGCTTTTACAAGCAGAAAACAACTGCAAAGCGAGAGGTACTCTGCACTGAAAGCTCTTTGTGTGCTTCTTTTTTCATGATGAAAAATAGTACACTATCTCTATAATCTCACATTTCTTCAGAGATCCTCTCGATGACGCTTTTTTGACGAGGGAGCTCTTTAATGCCTATATGAGCTACTGCATCTCGTGTAACGCTGATAGAACACGGAGCGTCACGCCTTTGCCTGAATTAGTGGAAACTCAGTAAAAGCTTGAGAGGTGAGCACAAACAGAGGAGGAGCCCTCTGGCTCGACAGAGGTTTATACAATGAAACAGAGAAAGCATTCTTTGCAAACTCATAGTAGAACGTTTCTTTGTCTCTTCTTCACAGCTTGGCCTTTTCCTTCAGCAAAACCTTTGGGTCCAGAGGGAACTATTAACAAGGGATGTATTTCATCTATCCCTACAGCAAGACGAGCTCTCACTTTATTCACAGACTCTTTGTGAGACAGAGGTTTATTACCTTCTCAAGGAAAGCACATGGGTTCGTGCTTTAAACTAATGCCTTTAGGACCAATAACATTTCGAGATAGTCGTCACTCTTTGACCCCTGAAAAGAAATACATCCATTCATATCACTCCACCAGCCCCACTCCACTGTTTCCAACTTCCTTGGCAACCAGCCACACTCAAAGCATTCAGTCAAAAGGAAGATGCTAATTGTGTGAGCTAACATTTAAGAATATTAAGGCTACAGTAGCGGTTCTGACTACTTAAGATCTTTCCTATCTTAGGCAATGCGAGTCAGTAGCAGAAGTACAGTAGACAGATTGAAAAGTCAAGCATTAAATAAATTATTTTAGAGTTCATATCTTGAGTTTGAGAGAACAATATTAGTGCAGTAAAATTTTCTCTGATTCAGCCATGTGCTCACTGAATTTGATCATGGTAGCAGCAAATCCGTTTGTGATATTCTTTCCCTTATTGATATTCCACTATCAGCTCTCAGTGATATTATTGCAAAGTGGCAGCATTTAGGAACTACAACAAGTCAGCGACAAAGTGGCAGACCACGTAAAGGCACCAAAGCTCTGTAGACTCAGTAACTGCAGAGTCCAGCCTTTCACGGATTTATATGTAAAACTACAGAGCCCCATAGTTTACAATAAACACACGCACACGAAAAGATTTGATTTCTCTGGTCACTAGTCAAGCTACGCCTGACTGAAAGCAGTATTAGACATATCCAGGACATACACATGTCAGTCCTATCAAAGCACTACACGACTAGCAATGGGGGTCAACAAAACTATATAAAACAAACAAAAACGAAGGACCACAAAAGTTAAAATGAGGTCCATAAACAACAAAAAGTCATCTGTAAATTCTTTTTTTCCTTTTCTTTTCCAAGTAAACCCACAAAAACAGCACTAGTCATGCTTATATTTTGGATCATTTTGACAATTTTTTTTTTTTATTGTGTTAATTTAAAAGAAAAAAATTAATAACGCCTTATAATGAATTTAAAAATACTATACTAGCAAAAGATACTAACATTTTCTTTGTGTAATTTTCAGTAGTAGAATAATCGATCTCCAACATAATATCATTTTTGTAAATATAAAGCTTTTGTATTTATGGAAGGAATTCACATAAATACAAACACAAATATGAAAGTTTGTGTTTAAGGTGACAAATTTCCCAAAACATATTTTCCTGACAAATGTAAGACATAAGCTGTGAATATCTTTAGTACAGGTATTAGTACCTTGACTTTTTCTGATAATTCAGTAGAGAAAATGTCAGTGCCCATAAATGGTGCACTGCAGGATTTTAGCGTGTTCAGTTAACGAACAATTAAATCTGATATATTAATGCATGGTACCGTCAAATTTGTTATTATTTTTTTCATGTCCTCTAGCCTGATATTTACACCATGTTCCCTTTTCCTTCTCTCACAGTGCAGAATTAAATCAAGTTGTGGCCACAGTACTTCAGAGTGTAATTACTGCTCCACAAGGGGAGTACTACAAGCGCAAGGAACATCAGACTACCAGCACAGATCATCTAATCTCTGGACGTTCACAAAGAAAAATCTATTGTGACATACAGAACACATGACGTGACTTGTTTGTAGTTGATTCTTCACTTCACTCTGCAGTGCTGGACTCAATCTTAGGGTTCCTCCACCTGCCAAAACCTATTTGAATTACTCATAACACCGTGAGACATAAAGAAGCAGACAGAACATATCGGTTAAAAAGGTAACTTTCACCTCAACTTACATTTCCCATTTTTTTGTTGGTGAATAACTGTTCTTAGCTTAAATTTCAAAGTTACCAAAATGACATGCTGCTAAGCAAAACAATGCTTATTTTGATTTAAATGTCAATGTGGCCATTCATATCAATGAAGAATATCTAAAAATGACATTTTTATTAGTCATAAAATAACTTTTACACATGTGAACAGACCCTGGTAGAATTATTAAGATGGATTTTTCACATTTCTGCCGTGCATAGTATTGTGTGTATTAAATAACTTTTCTAATAATAATAATTTCGCTTATTATTATTAGATAATAAGCAGAATTATAAGTCACTGAGTGGGCATCAATTCTTATCTGAGAGAGACCGAGAGACCGAGTCTGTGGCATCCTTGTCAAATGAAGCTGAACTCCCCACTATCTCTGAGGGAGAGGCCATTCGGACAAAGCTCATTTTCGCTGCTTGAATCTGCGTTCTCGTACTTTCAGGCACAACCCAAAGCTTGTGATCAGAGGCTCCAGTGCGAGCTGGACGCCACCACTCGATGAAGCCAACAGAACCATATAATCAGCGAAAAGCAGAGATGAAATTCTGAGACCGCCCAAGGTGAAGCCTTCCACCACTTGGTTACGCCTAGAAATTCTGTCCAAAAAATTATGAACAGACTCGGTGACAAAGGGGCAGCCATGGCAGACTCCAACTCCCACTGGGAACAAGTCCAACTTATTGCTGGCTATGCAGATCCACCTCTTGCAATGGTTGTATAAGGATCGAATCGCTTGTAGCAACAGGCCAGACAAATACGTGACCCGGGACATTCATTGCCACAGAGGACAAAAATTGGGTTTCTTTCAGTGCTTTTTAATATCAATAAGGACCAAAATCTGTAAGAAACTTCTTGAATAGAGGCTTTATTATATTCCTCACTTGCCATAGTTCACTCATGTTGACATGATTTATGATACCGGCACACCAAAATACCAACATATTTGGCAACATAAGTAGATCACATGACAGAATACACTTTCCTGGAAAATGGGAAGTGCTTTTCCACTTTGCTTTAGCTGTTTATTCATTTGCACTGTGAAGACATCGAGGATTCTAATAAAAGCTTCATTCCTCCACATATTTATGTGTTTAATTTCTCATAAGACAGCAAGCTTCCATCTGACAATGAGCCATCTCATTCAATTGTCCTGTTACTTTTGAAACTATGTATGATGGTAATAAATGAACATTTAATGTAATGTGTTGGGTCTGTCTAGCACAGGATAAATGAACATTTAATGTAATGCTTTTGTTAAACCCCTTGAATTAACGCTGACCATCAGCCCTTTAATCAGATTTTACCCTGGGTTAAATTCAAATGGTGCTTTAATCAGGAGAAACCAAGGAAAAACAAAACTATTAAAAAACGCTGTATTTGTCTTTGAAGTTCACACAAAGATATAGCATTTAACAAGACACAGCAGTCACATATTTTTACACAACCGTGACCACTGTTATTCCAGAAAACCCCGAACACAGAACACAATCTGCTTTCTACTGAAGAAATGGCCCCCATTAAAACTTTTAATGTTTTAGTATAGGTCGCTGATGTAGATACAGTTATGAATTCCTTTGCGTACATTGTAACAGAATACATAATAAACATAATAAATAAAATGTTACTGCGAAGCCTCTTTTTGAGAAAATTGTTTCTTTTTCAAGAAGGCAGCAAAAACTCTCATATCCAAAGTGGTCGTAAGAAGGATTTTGAGTTGAACAACCACACTATGTTGTTTTGACATGGCCTGAAGGAGTCAGTTTGCTCTCTTGCCCAATGCCCTCACTAGCACTTCTCTTTAGCAAAGGCAGCTACAGCAGAGACAGGCCAATTCATTAGGAGGAGCTTGGGACAAAGACGTGTTCTTTTTTCTTTCCCTAAGGCTAACGGGTAACATTAGAAAGAATGTAACATCCTCTTCCAAGAATGAGACACACAGTCCAGTCAGTGTGGGATTAGAAACATGCACTTGCTTAAGTTACAAACAACAGAGCTTAATTTAGCAGCTACATAAACACGCTGTCTGGCTGTCATGTCTGATGTGGGAGCTTTGCACTAGACTAAGCTTTGAGTTTTAAAATTGAAATTTTAACCAAGCAGCGTACATTTCCATCTTGCCATAATGAGAAGGGTCACGCACTTCCTCAGTGTCAGCATTTACAGATGAAATGCAGTATTAAAAATATACAAATGCTATATTTTGGGTTTGAAAATTCTTGTCATGGGTTTTGAGACTTGTTGAGACATGTCCTACTCTTGGTAAACGTTATCTCGAAGGATCGACTGGCTCTTCGAAATTGAGAACAGAGCTTTAGGTATACTCTGAGAAATGCAACAAACAAAAGACTCTCTCTTAGGTCGTTTACAGCTCAGTCTGAGCCAAACCCAAAAATCAAATAGTACAAAGATCTCGCATTATTCAGCTTATGTGCCTGAAGTTTGAGGAAAAGGTCAGTGTAAACCACAAAGGGCTGCACGCGGACTTGAATCTGATGGGTTTTTTATTTAGGGCTACGCAGTGCCATCAAATGACTTTGGAAAATCTTTGATGGCACTGTTGAATAAATTCAATTTTTATGCATGAAGATTTATGAATTTTTAAATTAGTTTACATGTTATTTTAAGAATCTAATATAAAACAGATCATATAAAATAATCTTTTGCAAATAAAACCATACTACCAGTAAATATCCTATTATAAATAAGAATAATGAAAACATAAATACAAGCTCAGAGTTTAGCACTGAACATTATATTATATAAGCAAAAAAAGGTAATAACTGCCACAGGAAAACATGAAAAATGTGACTAAAAATAAAGTTAATACAATGGACAATGTACACTCACCTGACAGTTTATTAGGAACAACTAGTATAGCATTGGACTGCCTTTTCTGTACAGAATTAATTCTTCGTGGTAGAATAAACAAGGTTCCATCACTCCCTAAAGGTGCTCTGTTGGACTGATATCTGGTAACTGTGGATGGCATTTAAGTAAAGTGAACTTATGGTTATGTTCAAGAAACAAGTTTGAGATAGTTGGAGATTTGTGGCATGGTGTGTACGTGCAAAGGGATGGCCGGCAACAATACTCCTGTAGGATGGGAATGATGTGCATTCAGAGATGCTGCAGAGATGCTATTCTGCATGCCTTGATTATGGTTATTGTTGCTTTCCAATTGGATTGAAGCAGTCTGCAATTATAGCATCAATAAGGGATTTTCACCATTGTCTAAACCCTAGACATCGTTGTGTGGGAAAATCCCAGTAGACTAACCCGTGGGCTTCAACAACCATTCCACATGCACTGAGTTTGTCCCACATGATTGGTTTAGATATTTGCATTAACAAACAGTTAAGCCAGGGAAACCAAACAAAGTCAGGTAGTACTGGTCACAGTACCAGGTAGCAAGGAATTGCCAAAAAACTGTAGTTCCTCTAATAGCCTAAACTTAAGAAAAAAATTGTGCAGGGGTTACATATTCATACAACTCGCCCATTTAACTTGGCACGTGGCAACTTTGAGTGGCGATTACCATCTGACTCAGAAAGTAATCTCCAGCAGTTTCAGGTTAAGACCACTTCCTATTTGTACCAGTGTTCCACAGGAATCTATTCTTAGACCTCTTTTATTCACTTTCTATATAACCAATATTATCTTTACCCAACCCAATATCACAGTGTAACATGCCAGTCAACCCTAGCTTGCGCCACTATTGTTTATATACATGCTTCCACATCCACCTTGAAGGCTTGTGTATTACGATTTATCACAGGAGATTTTTTCTTACTCATCATTGTATCATACATAAAGAAGCGGTATGATGCTCCCTGGGAAACTGAAGAGAGCAGCATTTTATGATATTTGTTTACACGGCTCTGCTGAAAAGATTTCCTGCTTCCCTCAGCTTCTTTATGGAATTTAAGCACGCTACTTAGGATGTCACATTACGACCATAGATACTTTGATGCTCATAAATGGACTGAACTACAAAAAATTATGAAGCTGCATTTTCTGATTTCACTGGAACATTTCCAGAGATAATATTTTGTGTGATCATGTATAATGTGTCCTTTTATTATGCAGCTGTCTATCTCAGTTTTTGTATAGCCTTTGTGTACTCTGGTCTCACCTGAAATATAGAGCTCAATCTCAAAGAGACTACCTGTTAATAATAACCTTCTTACTCAAAATATGGTCAGTTCGAAATAACTGATCTCTTTTTATGTTCATAGTTTTTATGTTCATTTTTGAATAAAATGACAGAAAACAACTCTTATGCATAATGAGCTAGATAAATAAATAAAATTATTATTAATCATTAATCCTTCAAACGATACCATGCAGAATCCTACCACTAACCCAGAAAATAATGGCTTCTGAGCAACTTTGACAGGAGAGAAGCCCGGTGGGACGTCATGTGCGACAGAGCTGTAGAAACAGGTGTAATGCCTTTAAACAAGTTAACTGACACCCTCGGTCCTCTTGCTTCTCATCTTTCTCACACTGTAAGGAATCTCGGAGTGTTTTTAGATAGCTCCTTTAAATTAGAGAAGCAAGTGTCCACAGTTGTGAAAACAAGTTTTTATCAGTTATGTGAAATTGCCAAAGCTAGGCCTTATCTTCCTCCAAGAGACCTAGAAACACTTATTCATGCCTTCATCACCTCTAGACTGGACTACTGCAATTCTCTCTATTTGGGTCTCCAACACTCATCTCTCCATCGCTTGCAGTTAGTCCAAAATGCCGCTGCACGTCTTTTAACAGGTGTTAGATTGTATGAACACATCTCTCCAGTTTTAGCAAATTTACATTGGCTCCCTGTAAAATATTGTATTGATTTTAAGATTCTTTTACTTACTTTTAAAGTTTTAAATAATATGGTGCCTAGTTATTTAAACAAACACCTCAACATTTATGACCCCGAAAGAGTACTGAGATCATCTAGCCAGATGCTCTTAGCACAACCAAGGTCTCGATTGAAGCATAGAGGAGATCGGGCCTTCGCAGTAACAGCACCCAGACTCTGGAATAATCTGTCAGAGGAGATTCGTACTTCAGTCTATTCAGTCTTTTAAATTGCGTCTTAAAACTCACTTTTTTACTGGCTGTTAATTCGAGTTCAGTATGAGTACCATCAGGCCTGTTTTATGCTTCTATTGTAAATTCACTGTCTTCTTATTTATCTTTATTTGTTTCTCTATTGTTTTCTCTTGTTTTTAACCGATTGTGAAGCACTTTGTTCAACTCTGTTGTTTTTAAATGTGCTATACAAATACATTTTGAATTGAATTTGAAATTCCACCTGCACACATAATAAGGGAATTTTATTCAAGCACAGCTGAAGCAAACAAGACAAAGTTCTGAAACTTAGAAGGTGGACTGGCAGGCAAACTTTAAATAGCTGCTGATGGAGCTTTTTCATGTCCGTATGTTGTTCCATGCAAAGTAAAACAGACGTTTTGTAACAGCTCTGATATGATCTTAGAAGCCACAGTGTACACACAGCACAACCCCAAGAGGAACAGTTCCAGCTCATAGGCACAAATTAAGGAAGCTTTCCTATCCGTGGTGCACCATGGAATCAAAAAGCAGTTATTATTACATACTAAGATGTTAAACTGCAAAAAAATCACCTTTAAAATGTTTCTCTAACAAGTTTTCAAACTGAGTGAGATTTGGTTTTTAGATGACCTAAATATAATTTTATAAGCAGTGCTGCCAGTCTTAAGTAGTCTGAATTTTAGCGGTTTCTTAAAGCTTGAGAGCAGCGTAAATATCCCAAACATGATATAGATCAAGTGTTTCTTATCTTACGTCTTACCAACAAGTCGAAATGATCTAAACTATTAAAGAAACATTTCACTAAACAATCCATCCTGATATGCCATTGCAGGAAGTCTGGTTACTCAAGTAAGACGTTAGAGTTTTGTGTTGCTACAGGTACTTCCCAAGGATAACATAATAAATGGGCTTTATTTAATTCATCCCACAATTTAGCAAACACTTGGTTGAAGCAGTAGCTCAAAAAAATGACAACATTTCTGTAGGGTTAGGAGTAGAAACAACAACATTATCAATTCCAATAGGGGTCCACAACATGCATCAAAAAAATGAAATGGAAAAAGTTAAGGATGTGGGACTACATTATTCTATTTGTTAAAAAAAAAAAAGTGTAAACATTATCTCAACTCAAGTTATTTGTTATTAATATTATAGTTGGTCTTTTTTCCTATAGGGTCTTTTCTCCAGCCATTAGGTCTGACAAAAAAAAGAGGCATTTGCATAAATTAAAGTTTTTGGGGTTTTTTGTAACAACAACATGTCTTCGCTTCATGTTTCGGTGTTTTATGACCCAAATTTCTCTGCAGCTCAAAGCTGTCTCCTTGGTTATGAAACTGTCAAGCATCAAACCCCTATCGTCATCAATTACCAGCCATCTGCACCAAAATTTTGGCCATAACTCAGTCAAATCCAAAAACAAAGTCATATGCAGTTCTGTGAAACCCAATTCTTAACACTGCTGAGTGAGTGCCTTTGTCTCAATCCCTGAACTGGTTTTACACTCCATTCTCACAGGGGTCAGAGAAAGCTTGACTAATTAAGGGCCCCCCCATCCCCTTTTGGACTTCAACTGAGCTTTATGTTTTCACTTTCATGCTCCAGCAGCTCTGCCTGGTACTTCTAAGCTAATTTTGCACTGAATACATGTCTTAAGGGGGGTCTCTCTGATAATCCAGACAGACAAGGTTCAAACTGTCAGGAAGTGTTTGCCCACATGGCATTTCTGTCTGGGTTGTGTGAAAGTTATGAAGTATAAGAAAAAGATCCTCCAAAAGAATTCCATAAATAATCTGCTTTATTACAGTAATGTTGTGTTTTTCCATGTACCATGTAACATTATGGCAGGCTTAAACACAATGATATATCAAAGGTGCAACACATCAGCAAAAAGACTGTGAGCAGCAGGAATGAACCCAGTGAAACAGAGCGATGGTAAAGTCATTTTACTTTAACTCAGATACACATCAAATCTATAGAGCCAATCCATCAGCTACACACCAACTATAGTCAAAATTTTCTTTAACAGCTCCTTACTCACTTAAAATGCAGGATGTAAATACTCATACTTTCTCTTCATCTCAAACCTGGAAAAATAACTATATTTGAAGACCTCTTATTTCAGGAAACTAATATTTATAAATAGCGCAGACTGAAAAATGTGTACACTCACACTTTCAGGGTCTATCCGGTCATTCCAGGACTCAGATGAATGAAAATATGTCAGTGTAGTGGAGCAAATAGGATTAAATGAGTTTAATGCCAAATGTCTGGAAACAGGAATTCTGTCAAGAGATAATCCCCTGTATGGAATTAACACAGTCCCCTCTTAAAAAACTGTATTTGTTCATAGTCCATAATAGAGTTCAAATTGTGATTTAAAGAAGAACAAAATCCTTAAGCAGTTTTTGGAAACAAGGATCAACTGGAGAATACCCATTACTGATCATCAGTGACTCAAGCAGGTTTTCCAGAGTCTTGGAAGCCTTACCTTCAGGTCCTTTATGGATGACTGGCTCACAGCAGAAGGGCCAGGTGGAGGCGTCAGGTCGTGGACAGACCTGTGTTGGGCGCCGTGGTGAAAAGGGTGACCGGACTTCTTCTTCCTCGCTTCCCCACACTCTCGAACCTGGTAGGGGGAAAACACTAGCATCTCTTGGAGTTGGACCTGTGACATCACGGCCGGTAGAGGGGGGGAATCCTGGCAGCGCTTGTAGAGGCCATGCTGGTCCAGAGGAGCACTGAAAACACCGGCCCACCCAAGGGCAAAAAATGGAGGGAGGAGTTAAATAAGCCAGGCTAAACAAAACGCTGGTGTGTATGTACTTGGCCAATGGCATTTTTTCCTGAGCCATCCTGAGTCACTGAGCTATATGAGGTATTGTAGTAGAGCACAATGTAATGATTGAGCAAGAGGGAAGCCAGAGATTCTTTTACTGAGAATATGTTATTGTTCTACGAATGAGGGTGAATGATGCATTTATGCTTCATGGACTGTTATACACTATAAGAGGGTGGGTAATTATCTATACAACCCTGAACACGGATGTAATCTAACTGATTAAGTATCCTAAAATAATATAGAAAGCATTACTGTAACGTCCGTTTTCTTTTGTAACTCTGCTTTTGGTTTGTAAAAATATCAGGATTTGAGAAATAGCACCTAATGAACATCATGGTGTAACTTTGGTGTAGTGCTACACTGGGCTTTGCAGCTATTCAAATAAACAGTGCTATCTTTAGCACTATAAAAAAAAAGTGCCAATGCTAAAAACATTTAGACCAAACTATTAAATTACCAGGCAATAAATGTTCCACAAAGCTAAGGGATTTGTGCTATAATTCCTGGTTATGGGTTCACTGCATTATCCAACCTCTACCATGTTACTCATAGTAACTGACCAATGGACCAAAGGTCATTCAATGGAAAATCAGTAATTGGTTCCAACTTGACCCCTGAAAATGGAAAACGTTTTTTCATACAGTAACCCTAACATTTTTAATGAATTATATAAATCAATATGTAAGTCCAAACAAAGTTTGTCAGGGGTCTGTGGCCCAGCATTTATGTGTTTGGACTCTATTATATAAAGGGTTTCCTTTATGCATACATTTCGATGCCAGGAAAAGTACATTTCTAAGCTGAGCTGCTAAGCTGATCAACTGTAGTTTTTCATTCTGATCTTTACCTCACTGTCAATAACAATGGCCAGATAAGATTGGTAATATCATTGGGTCTGCTTGGGTTTCTATCTAAACTCTGCCAAGTCTGACAATGATTTCAAGGAAATCTAATGCTGACTATGAACCGTCAGACTCCAAATAACCAATCAGCTTTGAGGTGTGAGGCAGTGCCTTGGGCCTTTGGAAAACCTTTAATAAGCATCGCAGACTTACTCATGTGCAAAATCTCAGTCTGTCCACTGAGAGTTCATCCATTCGAATCCATGTACATATTTCAGCAGACAGCAGCTGCACATCCCAAACTGAACTGGGTCTGGCATTGCACACGCTGTCAGGATGAGGCATTCCCTCAGAAAATGATCCTTTTGATAAAACCACTTCAAATCCTCTCAGCCTGCGCAGCTGTGTGATAATCGCACTAATTAGCCTGGCATGTCAAATCTAGCCTCTGGTCGACAGCTATTGCTTTTACATCACCAGTGAAAGAGCTTCAGAAGAAACTCTTGTTTTTTCTTTTTTATGCAACCTATTTCACAGAAATTTATATCTTGTTTCATTAAAAGTGATTCTTTGGGGTCTTGCTTATGAAAAGTAAGTTCCAGTTCATTAAGTCGTTTTATAATGTTCAGTGTTTGTGTGTCGGATATTGATTTTCCACAGAAAAATACCTTCCATTTGGCCTTTTAGAAGACACAGCAGTTTTCATGCACTTGCTATGGTTTAAATCATACTTGTGTTATAACCATATTTTAAAAAGCTGAGTCATGCTTAATTTAGCCTGCAGTTCATTTGTTAAGGTTCAGTGAGACTGGCTGTATTCTCATTGTTGCCTTGCTGAAAATATCAATAAAAAAAATCAATTAAAAATCGAAATAATTTGGATTATTTTTCTAATTTCACAAGAAGCTGAGTTACTGCGAAACAATCCAACTTTGTCCTTAAAACACTGTTCACTACAGACAAAAAAATGATTTACCCTGTCAGGGTTTAGGACGTATGTACTTATGAGTCAAAAAAAAGCAAAGACGCAAAGTGAAATATTTTTATATGCACAGATTTTATATCCATATTATGCTCATGAGCTATTGTTTTAAAGTGTAAAATAGTGAGGTATACATTTAATTTCTTTATATTTTGTTTGGAAAATGGGAAAGTCTTCTTGAAGGATATACAAAGCTCTTCTTTGGATGTTGGCTGCCTTTTGTTCTGGTCTCTATCAAGATGAGCCTACACTACATAATGTTGGGGTGCAGGCTCTGGGGAGGCAGTTTGATGACTTCATTGCATGTTTTTTATTCACCTTTGCTTTGACTTTTTTGGCAGCATGTTTGTGATCATTGTTATCTCTGAAGAACAAAGCCAGTCCCAATCAGACTGTTTCCAGATGATGTTATATGGTGGATCAAAATGTGACTTTCTGAGCTCATAATTCCATCAATTTTGAAAAATCTCCATCTGTGAAACAGAGCCTCCACCATGCTTCACAGATGGCTTTAGACACCCACTGTTGTACGTCTTTGCTGGCCTCCTCCGTTGGATTCACTGCTCTATAAGACCTCTTGCCAATGACTTTAAATATGTAAATATGGCTACCTTTGTGAGCAGCCCTTCTAGTGAGACCATTTCTGATGAAACTCCTGCTTCAGAAAATGGATGGATCAACTGAACGGCCTGATATATTTGCGTCAGGAATTTGCTGGATTTTTTTTCCATTTTCTGAAGGACCTGATTCTCAGATACTTTTCATCTGCTGTAGATATTTCAAGGCCTCGCCTAGTTTCCTCAAATGTTTTAAGGACACACGTTGTAAGATGCCAAGTTTTCAGCTTCTTTGGGAATCATATTGCTGGTGCAAGTACAATTTTATATCTGTCTGTTAAACTGTGTTATCTTTGGCTTTTTCCATAGATACTACAAAAGAAATGAGAAAAAAATCACATGCTTTTGCAATAGACAGTAACAGTAAGTAAGCAAAAGTGGCTAAAAAATGTCAGGTCTCAGTTCTCAGACAAAAAAATGTCAGGTCTCAGTTCTCAGGAAAAAAGTCGTCAGGTATCAGACAAAAAAAAAATACCCTGGGTATGCTCAGCTTGCTTTGAGTCTCTTACAACAGCAACACACTCAAATCACAGAACTAAAGGTCAAATTCCAAACTAAACTTACCAAATAATCAGTACTTTACAGCACGTGTGTGACTATAAAACCAAAGAAAACCATCAGAAACAAATAAACAAAAACAAAAAAAATCAGCAGCAAGTCCTCAATTTTCTTATTGATTTTACACTTGTGTCTCAAAGGTACCGTATAAAAAAGGGTTACTGACTTATACTTAAAAACAAATTTCCCACGTGTGGGACTAATAAAGGTTATCTTATCTTAGTGTACCTAGTCTGGTTTTATTTCTTATTCTTTTTAGATTTCTACTGTAATAAATAAAATTTTATTTTACTCTTGGTCCTTGCACCAGCTCATCAAAAAGGACCCTCTTAAACGTGCAAAATTTCTGTTACAACATTTTCTGTTACCTACTTTCATATTAAATGATAAGAAGATCTACTGAATTCTGTCATTTTATGCAGCCTCTGCATTCTTGATGTAAATGGGGTTGCAAAACTGTTCACCATCACAGCTCTGAATGGAAAAAATGTTGCCTGATAACAGTACTATTGCAAAACTCCAAAATTGCTCATTCTCCTTCCCTAAATCAATATGTTCAATTAAATCACGGAAGTGGAGACATCTGTCACTCGTCTTTAGGCCAGCTCATGAGTGAGACAGCTTTGTGTCACTTCTTACATTTTAGAGCTCTTTAAAAAAAGAAAAGAAAAAGGAAAGGATCTAATTTCTCAATCTGAAGCAGTGGTAAAGGGTGAATCCTGGAGTCACTGTCATGAAAATAAAAAGGTAAGAAGCGTCCTTGATTCTCTGTAAATATATCTTCTTTTATTTTGGGTCGATGCGCCTCTTGGGTTTAGAGTAAAATTCAGCTATGTTTCACTTAATATTATGTTTCACGTGCCCATTTTTTCTACATTTAACTGAAGCTTGTTTATCATTAACTAAATTGGAACTTCATACCAACAACTGGCAACACATCAGCTGTGTGTCTGTGCTGCACATGCATGTAAATCTTTTTCTTAAATGCCGATTGTAGAGAAATGGCTTGTGGTTATACAAAATCAAAAGGCTTTTGGAGACTTTGAGATCTTAATTTCATAAACAACTCTGTGGGACTAATTTTGCTGTAGACATTTATTTATATTTGTGATGCATCAGTTCATTATTGTTTAGTCAAATTTCCACGGTGGCACTAAATATGTGTTCAATCAATTTAGGAAACACAGGTGTGCAATTATAATAAGATAAATGATAATCTGTTAGGGCATGTTTATGCATATATGCAATTACAAGTCACATTTTTTAAAGGTTTAGCTATGACAGATAGTTGGTTCTGTATTTAAAAGTGACAAACACATGCAGATGTAAGGAACAAACTAACCACAATGGAGAAGCAAAACATGACTAATGGTGTTTCTTTTTTTAAACCAGTTAAGCTTAAGTATTGTTACACAGTGGCCATATTCACTTTCTGGGATCATTATGACTGGTGAAAATATGTATAAAATGTGTCCTTAAAGTTTTAGCAAAACTCTGCTGTTCCAAAACACGTTTAACAAAACATTTTCGGGGAGATTTATTTTAGCTGTTTTTCTGTCATCTTGTTCCATACTGCAATAAGGAGAACAACCCAAACACAACACACCTATAGAGTGAAGTCTGAAACATTTGCACCAAGAAGGAGGTCAGTCACTGTAGCAGAGGGGCAAGTAAAGCAAAACAGTCCAAAAACCTCAACTAGGAACATAAGGAAACTAAGTAAAATGCAAAAACTCTTACCTGAGCAAGAAAATGGAAACAAAAACTTAGAAAAGTTTGATGTGGAACACTGAAAGACAATTTTCCAACAGTATATGGTGTAACAGTGTGAATAAAGCTAAAAGACGGAAGCAAACTAACCAA
Organism: Haplochromis burtoni; assembly: GCF_018398535.1. Lineage (NCBI taxonomy): Eukaryota > Metazoa > Chordata > Actinopteri > Cichliformes > Cichlidae > Haplochromis > Haplochromis burtoni. The sequence goes on from NW_024582606.1 coordinate 641,857, forward strand.
CATTCAATAAAATCAGAGATTCCAAAATAAAGTAGGAACTAAACAGAAACCTCAAACTATGACACATGAATGCACATCACATGACTATCCATGTACACTGTGCATCAGCATGTTTTTGTAAATGGGAAGAAGATCGTTGTTTCCTTAATTATGACAAAACACGTAGGATATTGAGTGACTGATAAGATCCACTTGTGCAGAGAATGTGGGTGTCTACATATTTGTTTCCAATAGTCTTTTTTGGCCTGTCTACACTTAAACAATGTAAACAGTGTTTTAATATCCTCATCCTTTAGCATTTCATATCTTTGAACAAAAATCAAGACATGTGTTGTCAGGGACCAAGCAGTAAAGCATAAAGGACACAGGTGGTTTTAATTCAAAAAAGGGGTTTTATTGACCCAAAAATATGAAAATATATTTAACAAAGCCAAAACTTAAACAGGCAGACCAATAAAAGAGGTCAACTCAATAGACTAAACTCAAGATAATAATTAACAAAACCTCAAACAAACATATGACAAACTGACCTGCTGAAATGACACACAGGGGAACTTAAATACTGGTTTAGCTAAACCAAATGACACACACGGGGGAAACAAGATGGCTGCCATATAACCAACTAATACAAAACAATTAAACAAACATGAAACACCCCCCAGGCAATGAAGCATGTGGTGCAATCCAATTAGGCTGTCAGTGGTACTTCAGGTCTCCCAGCCCTTTGCCACACCTTTTGCCAGACAGGAGGAGAAGCCAACCCCCAGGTAACTCAAACAAAGAAAGATGTATTAATATAACATAAAACAGAACTTTGACCTTGCAAGGTTAATATGTGTGCACGCCATATAAACATTGGAAGGTGTGATGGAAAAATAAATACATTTAATAAAGAAACAATATTGAACAATAAAGTAGAATATTTTAAAGTAGTGACTGTAAATTAAACTAAAGTGAATCAACGGGTGGTGAGGTGTGGAGCTTACCATGTGTGGCATGCCATCACATGGTTGTAGTTGTATTCATTGATGGATTAGTACATAGAACAGCAGCTGGAATAACAGCTGTTATAGCAGGAGAAAAATGAACGTGAGGACACAGGCCTGAGAAAACAAACTCGAGCTTCCATTTAAAATGGGGAAAAAATACATTTAAGGAAAGACCATACTGTAACCTGCCTAGCATGTATGCTTTTTTTTTTACAATTATATGTATCAGAATTTCAGACTACTTCTCGCTTAGTACTAGAGATGGCACGATACCACTTTTTTTTACGTCCAATACCGATATCATAAATTTGTGATATCTGCCGAATACTCGATATAATCCGATATAGTGTATGTTTATAATCAATAAAACGTGTTTTTTTAAAATATCTTGCTGCATTTTGTATAAGTTCATACTCAAGTTTAAAAAAAAACACTAAAGCTATTCTGTTATACCTGTATGCAAAAAATACACTGCACCCAAAATATTTCATAGTTCAGCAAACTGATCAATCTATAAATTAAACCTCCATCCTCCCTATTCTGGTATTTTAAAGAGTACTTAGTGGAAATATTAAGCAACCTAACTAATAGGGTTGCAACTCCCAGCAAAAAAAAAAATAGGGAACCACCCCCCCCCCCTATATGCTTAATCGACGTAATCAACTTTAATTTAGATGCAGGTGAAAAAAAAATGCACAGAAATCAAAATTTTTTCATACAATAATTAAATAGATTCAACATCTTTCTTCAAAAGAATTGCAGACTGCACAGATGGTACCTTTCCAAAGGAAAAAGTACTATAGCTTACTAGGGTATATTAGACTTAATAGTTACTATATACAGTAATGGATTCTATACATTTTACATCAGATTAAAACTTTGGTGTAAGATTCAGATAATTATTTATTAAAAGCTAGACATGAAATATAGAAAGAAAAGTATGTCTTTGTGCCCCCTTTCCCTGTTAATGCCCTACGCTACCCCCTGGCAAACTTTGTTAGACCGCCCCTGCACAGTTACCAGCTTTCAGCTATAGAAAAAGATCCTGGTGTAGAAAGTAATATTAAATAAATTCTAACAACAGCTTAAACGTGCTGCTGTTGTTCTAGCCGCTGGTTTCCTCTTTCTGGTGCAAAGTGGGCCAAACAAACAAGAGAGACGGACGTCGGACAGAAAAGCCGATCAGCTGATCATTGATCAGTTTCATGACTGAAGTAGCAGCAGGAGTGGAGGAGAGAGGACAGTCGCTCCATATATCGGTTGTTAAGCTTAACGTGGGAATGCTTTACAAACATTCAGAGATTGAACTTACACACTTGCTTTACTTCTCTGGGATAACTTTCTCGGAGATTAAATGCTGGTTAAGACTGAGGCTTCCAAATGCTCAACCAGACCCGTACGGTGTGCATTTTAGGACATCGTCAGGTCTCAGGAAAAAAGTCATCAGGTCTCAGAACACGAGCTATCAGACGGAGAGAAAATCTTCCTACAGGTGGCGCTGTTGTCATTTGCCAGCCGAATTGATTTCCAAATACGTCATCAACGTTTTTTTTTTTTCATACTTTAATTAAATTTATGCACATATTACAATCTCTCGTTGGGAGACAACATTAGTGCAACAACATCTTGAAAAGGTTGAATAAGAAACCAAACGAAAAAAAAAAAAAAAAAAAAAACAAAACAAAAAAAACCAACAAAAAAACAAAAACACATATATACATAAATATATGAAGGCCATTTTTATGACATATAACAGTTTCCTTTCTGCGAACACTTTAACATACATGTGGCTTACTTAGTACACCAAAAACACAATCATTAAAAGGATAGAGATTGAGTCCCATTGTCGCATATCAAAGCAGCCTCTTTACATGAATCCCTCAGTAATTCTAAAGATGACAAAAAAGATTTTAATTCAATTTTCAATACAGTTAGGGAAGGTCTTTTACTTTGCCATTTGCATTTGTGTATGTGGTATTTGCCCATAATTATCACCACCTTGTGTAGCATGGACAGTTCCTTAGATGGATCACCATTATTATATAAAACTTGTGTTAGAGTCAGTGGGGTCATCCCATCTATTCTTATACTCAACCAGTCTACTAGATCTTGCCAAAAGTCAGTTGTTACTGAGCAGGAAAAAAACAAATGATCAATACTTTCCACATTTTGTGAACAAAATCCACATGGCTCTACCTCAAACCCAAACCTTTTTTTAAGCATTTCAGCTGCTGGGTAATATCCATTAATTATTTTAAATTGCATTTCTTTGACTTTGGGGGGGATAGGCCATTTTAAAAAGTGCGTATATTTGTTCGTTATTTTAACATTACTCCCTTTTAGTTTTGTGTTACTGTTAAAGTCGTGAAATAATTTGTTTTTAAATATCTTGTTCATGGTTTTATTATTACAGTTTTTATCCGTCAAAGGAATCTGGTTTAGATGTAAAGAAGGTAGACTAATTTGTGCCTTAGAGTAATACAAATAACCTTGAATCAAACTCAACAGAGGTAAGGGGATTGCCTTACAAACCTTGTCATATTCTCTAAGGGAATACGTCATCAACGTGTGACAGTGAAAGAACGAAAAGTCATAGACTATGTGCACGTTAGCATATGCTACTTCCGGTGCGGAAACTCCTGTGGGGAGCTTTGTTTCCGGTGTCCTATTCGCGCCCTGTTTACGGTCCAAAACAAGTTAAGCAAATGAATGAATCAAGCGGCGATTTACATTTCTATAGATGTCTTGGGCATTTACCCAATATATCTGTAAATGATGTTCATCGACTTGTCGATATTTTTCCCCCGCGCCTCAGAGCAAAAGAGAAAAGGGATTCAAATGTTATATTTCTCAGTATCTGTAAACAGCTGTCCCTCGTTTATTGCGGGTGTTATGTTCTAAAAATAACCAGCGATAGGTGAAATCAAGTAGCCAATTTTATTTTTTGACGGTGCAAAACGTTTCGTGGACATCGTGGACATACAGTACTGCACTTCAGAGTCACACTGCTAGCGATCGATGCAGCGATTCTGTACTGTACAGGAGAGACGTCACGGAGGAGATCGTCTGCAGCGATCAGGACGCAGGACACAATGTGATGTAAAAAAAAGCATGCAAACTTGCACTAAAAAATCTGCGAAACAGCGAGGTGAAAGGTGAACCGCGTTATAGCGAGGGACCGCTGTAATTTTGAAGGTAAGTCACAACATACCCTTCGTAAATACTAATGTATAGAAACCGTTACCAGCAATCATTCATTTTTTGTGTGGCTTTTTTCACGGTTTGTTAACATGCTGTGTAGGTGTGTACTTGACTAGCTGATATCGACATAACGGGGAAACATCTGGTTTGACTATTCTTCACCTGTAGTTTGAATGCTGAACATTTGCCTGTTTAAATCATAAGACCAGTCACTATACAGAGATGTGCTTCTGAATGTGGACGATGTGTCTTCTGCTGCAGTAATGCAGTTCTGCTTGTGTTGAGTGATGTAAACAACTGATCGATCTAAACTCTTTAAACATCAAAATTGATCATTAGATTTTTTATGACACAACAGTGGTGAGTGTTCCCACCTTCTGCTCTTTGTAACTTAACGCAATCTTTCCGTTTTCGAGTTTTAGACCTGATTTTGGAGTATATCTTCGCAGTAGCGATTGACCGCAAAGTAAAGCAACCCTACATCCGGTCTCAAACCAAGAAGTTAGCATTTTCTCGTGCACAGGGTCTATTGACCTCACCGGAATACTACCACAGTTCATGCTCCTAACGACACAACGTAAGTTTAATTTGCTCTCCCTTTTGTCCATACTTGTTGGACAGTTGTGTTATATTAAGTTGCGGTTAGGTTGTGAAAGTTACATAACGCATATCAGAGAAGGAAAGCTAATTTTGTACGATAAAATAAGTCAGCACTATTTTTGTCTGACTAATTCATTCTAGCTAGCGACAGTGGTGTTGAAACGCGATCTAAATTTAAACTGGTTAGTAATTGTTTTGTATACATTTCAGCAAATGGACAAGCTGAAAGCTCACGAGCAGCCTGCATCCTTTCTGTCGCTCTTTTTCTTTATTTCTCTTTTCTATATTGCTACTGTCGGGATATTTTTTGATCCCGATATGTTTTTTTCTGTTGTTGTTTTTAGACTTTGCTGCAATATGTCATCTGACGATGATGAAAGGAGTATCCGACTCTGGCTGGTTCCCATGACTGTACCAAAAATACTTTTTTTTTAATTAAAAAAAGAGCATTAAAAATAAATGACTAAAGTACAACTTATTTATTAACTACTGTTCACCTCTTTCATACATATACACTCGTTATGTATTATTGTAGGTCTACCTTACAATATAAAGCGCCTTGAGGCGAGTGTTGTTGTGATTTGGTGCTATATAAATAAAATTGAATTGAATATCAAAGAAGTTTATTTTTTTGCTCCTCCTCCTCTTCCTCACACACTGCTGAGTTTGTCCTGGTGGATCATCAGGGCTGCAAAGCCTCACAGATGATGTGCAGCAGTGGGTCCCTCAGTCTGTCCTCACTCTGGACACTTGCAGTTGTCACACATGGAAATCAAATGTGTGATAAGCTGCAGGATTCAAACACAAGTGTAACTTATAAACACATGTTCATACTTTTATTACACAATCAGAGAGAAAGAAACAGAGAGAGAGTGCAGGACAGACAGACAGGTGACAGTCTCAGGTGTACACACTGCTACAAAACAGCACAAGAGAAGGAGGATTTAGTGTTTGTGTTATTACGAGTGCTAAACAAGAAGAGTTCCCAGATGGTACAGTGGACACATGTGTGACTGCTGTGATTAAAGCATCTTTCTTTCAGCTTAACGAGTGAACCGTCAGCTCGTTCAAACACACGTTAAAGTCCGTTTGGCTCGACACCACCGAACAGAGGCAGCAATATAACATAGCTAACATTAACAGTGCAGTGAATCCTGCTTGTGCCGTGATATTCAGGACTGCAAACCGAGCAGCATCACTGACTTTCAGCTTGTTGTGTTTGTGGATATATGACTGACTTTAATTATCCACAAAATCATCACATTCTCTGTAAGATTAAGGTCAACTATTGAATGGCATATATTTTAAGTAAAGGCTTTAAAATCAAGTTAGTACAAACATCGCTAATGTAACTTTGCCGACATCTGGCCAACAGTAATGTTTTAATGTTCTTCATTATTAAACATTTGCACATAAATAAGTGACATAATATTCAGAACTTATTTTGAAAGTTTAGTCTTCGGCCGCCCCGCTTCTGCCGTCTGCCGTATTTCTCGGCAAAATTATCCACATCCATATGAATTGTGGGATATACGGGACCACGAAGCGTGCACCGGACCACGCTTGATATATGGGGAAATCGACGGCGCATTTGGAATACACTTCGAATTGGGACAGCCATAGTCGCGTGGCGGTGATGTAATAGGTCTCAAAATGCGTACTCCAAGCATGCAGTCTCTTAATTGGGACACAGCCGTTGTGTCGTTCGGAGCATGAACTGTGGTAGAATTCTGGTGAGGCCAATGACCTTATGTTCTTCCACTGTCACACACGTTGATGACGTATTTGGAAATCAATTCATCTGGCAAATGACAACAGCGCTACCTGCAGGAAGATTTTCTCTGTCTGATAGCTCGTGTTCTGAGACCTGACAACTTTTTTTTTGAGAACTGAGACCTGACATTTTTTTTGTCTGATACCTGACACTTTTTTCTGAGAACTTAGACCTGACATTTTTTTGTCTGATACCTGACAACTTTTTTCTTGAGAACTGAGACCTGACATTTTTTTGTCTGATACCTGACGACTTTTTTCTGAGAACTGAGACCTGACATATTTTTTTGTCTGATACCTGACAACTTTTTAGAGAACTGAGACCAGACAA
>NW_024582606.1:648775-728775 GCF_018398535.1 Haplochromis burtoni
TTTTTTTTTTTTCTCCGTTTGGTTTCTTATTCAACCTTTTCAAGATGTTGTTGCACTAATGTCTCCCAACGAGAGATTGTAATATGTGCATAAATTTAATTAAAGTATGAAAAAAAAAACAAAAAACGTTGATGACGTATTTGGAAATCAATTCGGCTGGCAAATGACAACAGCGCCACCTGTAGGAAGATTTTCTCTCCGTCTGATAGCTCGTGTTCTGAGACCTGATGACTTTTTTCCTGAGACCTGACGATGTCCTAAAATGCACACCGTACGGGTCTGGTTGAGCATTTGGAGCCTCAATACGTGCTTCCAAACCAGCACTTAATCTCCGAGAACGTTATCCCAGAGAAGTAAAGCAAGTGTGTAAGTTCATCTCTGAATTTTTGTAAAGCATTCCCAGGCTAAGCTTAACAACCGATATATGGATTGACTGCCTCTCATTCTCTCTCCCCCTCCTGCTGCTACTTCAGTCATGAAACTGATCAATGATCAGCTGATCAGCGTTTCTGTCGCGACTCCCGTCTCTCTTGTTTGTTTAGCGCCCACTTTGCGCCAGAAAGAGGAAACCAGCGGATAAACAACAGTAGCACGTTTAAGCTGTTGTTAGAATTTATTTAATATTACTTTCTACACCAGGATCCTTTTCTATTTAGCTGACAGTTGGTAACTGTGCAGGGGCAGGTCTAGCAAAGTTTTGCCAGGGGGGCAGGTAGGGCATTAACAGGGGAAGGGAGGGCACAAAACCATACTTTTCTTTCAAATTGTCATGTCTAGCTTTTAATAAATAATTATCTGAATCTTACAACCAAAGTTTTTATCTGATGTAAAATGTATCAAAATCCATTACTGTATATAGTAACTATTAAGTCTAATATACCCTAGTAAGCTATAGTACTTTTTCCTTTGGGAAGGTACCATCTGTGCAGTCTGCAATTCTTTTGAAGAAAGATGTTGAATCTATTTAATTATTGATTGAAAAAATTTTGATTTCTGTGCATTTTTTTCACGCTGCATTAAATTAAAGTTGATTACGTCGATTAAGCATAAGGTGGGGGGGGGTGGTTCCCTATTTTTTTTTTGCTGGGAGTTGGCAACCCTATTAGTTAGGTTGCTTAATATTTCCACTAAGTACTCTTTAAAATACCAGAATAGGAGGATGGAGGTTTAATTATGATTGATCAGTTATTGCTGAACTATGAAATATTTTGGGCGCAGTGTATTTTTTGCATACAGGTATAACAGAATAGCTTTAGTGTTTTTTTTTTTAAACTTGAGTATGAACTTATACAAAATGCAGCAAGATATTTTAAAAAAAAGTTTTATTGATTAAAAATCACTATATCGGATTCATATCGGTATCGGCAGATATCAAAATTTATGATATCGGTATTGGACTAAAAAAAAGTGGTATCGTGCCATCTCTAGTACTAAGCGAGAAGTAGTCTGAAATTCTGATACATATAATTGTAAAAAAAAAAGCATACATGCTAGGCAGGTTACAGTATGGTCTTTCCTTAAATGTATTTTTTCCCCATTTTAAATGGAAGCTCGAGTTTGTTTTCTCAGGCCTGTGTCCTCACGTTCATTTTTCTCCTGCTATAACAGCTGTTATTCCAGCTGCTGTTCTATGTACTAATCCATCAATGAATACAACTACAACCATGTGATGGCATGCCACACATGGTAAGCTCCACACCTCACCACCCGTTGATTCACTTTAGTTTAATTTACAGTCACTACTTTAAAATATTCTATTTATTGTTCAATATTGTTTCTTTATTAAATGTATTTATTTTTCCATCACACCTTCCAATGTTTATATGGCGTGCACACATATTAACCTTGCAAGGTCAAAGTTCTGTTTTATGTTATATTAATACATCTTTCTTTGTTTGAGTTACCTGGGGGTTGGCTTCTCCTCCTGTCTGGCAAAGGTGTGGCAAAGGGCTGGGAGACCTGAAGTACCACTGACAGCCTAATTGGATTGCACCACATGCTTCATTGCCTGGGGGGTGTTTCATGTTTGTTTAATTGTTTTGTATTAGTTGGTTATATGGCAGCCATCTTGTTTCCCCCGTGTGTGTCGTTTGGTTTAGCTAAACCAGTATTTAAGTTCACCTGTGTGTCATTTCAGCAGGTCAGTTTGTCATGTGTTTGGTTGAGGTTTTGTTAATTATTATCTTGAGTTTAGTTTATTGAGTTGACCTCTTTTATTGGTCTGCCTGTTTAAGTTTTGGCTTTGTTAAATATATTTTCATATTTTTGGGTCAATAAAACCCGTTTTTTGAATTAAAACCACCTGTGTCCTTTATGCTTTACTGCTTGGTCCCTGACAAACCACAATGTATTTTTTTCAAAGATATGAAATGCTAAAGGATGAGGATATTAAAACACTGTTTACATTGTTTAAGTGTAGACAGGCCAAAAAAGACTATTGGAAACAAATATGTAGACACCCACATTCTCTGCACAAGTGGATCTTATCAGTCACTCAATATCCTACGTGTTTTGTCATAATTAAGGAAACAACGATCTTCTTCCCATTTACAAAAACATGCTGATGCACAGTGTACATGGATAGTCATGTGATGTGCATTCATGTGTCATAGTTTGAGGTTTCTGTTTAGTTCCTACTTTATTTTGGAATCTCTGATTTTATTGAATGTTGGTTAGTTTGCTTCCGTCTTTTAGCTTTATTCACACTGTTACACCATATACTGTTGGAAAATTGTCTTTCAGTGTTCCACATCAAACTTTTCTAAGTTTTTGTTTCCATTTTCTTGCTCAGGTAAGAGTTTTTGCATTTTACTTAGTTTCCTTATGTTCCTAGTTGAGGTTTTTGGACTGTTTTGCTTTACTTGCCCCTCTGCTACAGTGACTGACCTCCTTCTTGGTGCAAATGTTTCAGACTTCACTCTATAGGTGTGTTGTGTTTGGGTTGTTCTCCTTATTGCAGTATGGAACAAGATGACAGAAAAACAGCTAAAATAAATCTCCCCGAAAATGTTTTGTTAAACGTGTTTTGGAACAGCAGAGTTTTGCTAAAACTTTAAGGACACATTTTATACATATTTTCACCAGTCATAATGATCCCAGAAAGTGAATATGGCCACTGTGTAACAATACTTAAGCTTAACTGGTTTAAAAAAAGAAACACCATTAGTCATGTTTTGCTTCTCCATTGTGGTTAGTTTGTTCCTTACATCTGCATGTGTTTGTCACTTTTAAATACAGAACCAACTATCTGTCATAGCTAAACCTTTAAAAAATGTGACTTGTAATTGCATATATGCATAAACATGCCCTAACAGATTATCATTTATCTTATTATAATTGCACACCTGTGTTTCCTAAATTGATTGAACACATATTTAGTGCCACCGTGGAAATTTGACTAAACAATAATGAACTGATGCATCACAAATATAAATAAATGTCTACAGCAAAATTAGTCCCACAGAGTTGTTTATGAAATTAAGATCTCAAAGTCTCCAAAAACCTTTTGCCTTTTGATTTTGTATAACCACAAGCCATTTCTCTACAATCGGCATTTAAGAAAAAGATTTACATGCATGTGCAGCACAGACACACAGCTGATGTGTTGCCAGTTGTTGGTATGAAGTTCCAATTTAGTTAATGATAAACAAGCTTCAGTTAAATGTAGAAAAAATGGGCACGTGAAACATAATATTAAGTGAAACATAGCTGAATTTTACTCTAAACCCAAGAGGCGCATCGACCCAAAATAAAAGAAGATATATTTACAGAGAATCAAGGACGCTTCTTACCTTTTTATTTTCATGACAGTGACTCCAGGATTCACCCTTTACCACTGCTTCAGATTGAGAAATTAGATCCTTTCCTTTTTCTTTTCTTTTTTTAAAGAGCTCTAAAATGTAAGAAGTGACACAACGCTGTCTCACTCATGAGCTGGCCTAAAGACGAGTGACAGATGTCTCCACTTCCGTGATTTAATTGAACATATTGATTTAGGGAAGGAGAATGAGCAATTTTGGAGTTTTGCAATAGTACTGTTATCAGGCAACATTTTTTCCATTCAGAGCTGTGATGGTGAACAGTTTTGCAACCCCATTTACATCAAGAATGCAGAGGCTGCATAAAATGACAGAATTCAGTAGATCTTCTTATCATTTAATATGAAAGTAGGTAACAGAAAATGTTGTAACAGAAATTTTGCACGTTTAAGAGGGTCCTTTTTGATGAGCTGGTGCAAGGACCAAGAGTAAAATAAAATTTTATTTATTACAGTAGAAATCTAAAAAGAATAAGAAATAAAACCAGACTAGGTACACTAAGATAAGATAACCTTTATTAGTCCCACACGTGGGAAATTTGTTTTTAAGTATAAGTCAGTAACCCTTTTTTATACGGTACCTTTGAGACACAAGTGTAAAATCAATAAGAAAATTGAGGACTTGCTGCTGATTTTTTTTGTTTTTGTTTATTTGTTTGTTTGTTTCTGATGGTTTTCTTTGGTTTTATAGTCACACACGTGCTGTAAAGTACTGATTATTTGGTAAGTTTAGTTTGGAATTTGACCTTTAGTTCTGTGATTTGAGTGTGTTGCTGTTGTAAGAGACTCAAAGCAAGCTGAGCATACCCAGGGTATCTTTCTGCTATCTTGATTCACTAACCCTAACACTGCCAATCAGGATACGGGGTCATACGAAGCCGGTCGGCAGCTTGTTGAGTTCACACAGGCTTTTCTGATCTGGGTATGAGTACACTCACATTAAAGGTGTGAAACTGGCAGCATGTGACAAATTACACTGATTATTTATTATTGAATGGCTGACTTTACAAATGTTCTAATATTAGGAAAAGGTTACTGTTACGTTCTAAGTCTAGGCATGTCTTGAACGCAACAAAACATTGGCCTACCACACTCCACCCAAAACAAGAACCCAAACAATAGTATCTTTTAAAATGCTAAGCAGCCATTTATTTGCTTCAGCAGTGAGCAGTGCCAAAAATAGCAAACAAAACTCCCTAATGGTCCCTACGCTTCCCTACAAAAAAATTAAAACCAAACAAAAGACAATTCTCTTACCTAACTCGCTACATGAAAAACAGGAGAAAACTTAATCAACAAAAATGGCTTCTCACGCCTACTAGGCTGCTGCAGTGAACAACATATACGGGGGGATACTCAATTGCTACTTTACAAATCTATTTACAGCTCTATACAAAACCACAATACCAACACCACAATGATCACGACCCATGACAAACTGAAACACAGGGCTTAAATACATAGAGGGAGCAATCAGGGAATGGACAACAGGAGGGAAACACAGCTGGGGCAAATCAGAACTGACGAGACAAGGAAGCGTAACCTGAACACACTGAGATAAGACAGACCTTCAAAGTAAAACAGGAAACACATAACAGTCACGCTTAACACAAAACACTGACAACATTGGATCGTAACATTACACACATAATAGAATGCAAGCAACACAGCTGCTACAGATGTGTGACAGGAAAAGCACTGCCTGTACAGTAGTTTAGTGAACAGGATGGAGGTGGACCCCTGCCTGGTCGCTTGGATCTCCGACTACCTCACCGACAGACCACAGTACGTCAGGCTGAAGGACATCACGTCTGACACTGTGGTCAGCAGCACAGGAGCACCACAGGGAACTGTGCTGTCCCCTCTTCTCTTCACCCTGTACACCTCTGACTTCTGCTACAACTCTGAATTATGCCACATTCAGAAGTTTGCAGATGACACGGCCATCATGGGGTGTATCTGGGATGATCAGGAAGAGGAGTACAGAAGTCTGGTGAGGAACTTTGTCGCATGGAGTCACACAAACCACCTGCAACTCAACACCTCAAAGACTAAGGAACTGGTTGTGGACTTCGGGAGGTCCAGAGAAGGTCCACTGCCGGTTCAGATAGAGGGGGAGGAGGTGGAGGTGGTCAACAAGTACAAGTACCTCGGGCTGTGGGTGGACAATAAACTGGACTGGTCATGCAACACAGAGCACCTGTATAAAAAAGCCCAAAGCCGACTGTACTTCCTCAGGAGGCTGAGGTCTTTTAACATCTGCAGGAAGCTCCTGAGGATGTTTTACCAGTCGGTGGTTGCTGGAGTACTTTTCTATGCTGTGGTGTGCTGGGGGAGCAGCACAGCAAAGAAGGACTCATCCAGGCTGGAGAAACTGATCAGGAGGGCTAGCTCTGTGGTCGGCATGAAGCTGGACACTCTGGTGACAGTGGCAGAGAAAAGGACATTAAAGAAACTGATGGACATTATGAACAATGCTGGGCATCCTCTGCACACGGCCATTAACAACCAGAAGAGTCTGTTCAGTGACAGGTTGCTTCTCCCCAAGACAAGAACTAACAGACTTAAAAACTCCTTTGTCCCACACGCCATCAGACTGTTTAACTCCTCTCTGGAGGGGAGAGGGAGGGGAAACAGGAGGACAAAGGAGGGGGGAACAACTAAGCTGTAGTGCCTCTTCACCTCACTGTGCAATACTTTTGTAAATAGTCAACAGTGCAATAGACTCAATACTTGAAATGTGCAATTCACTTGTATTTTTATTTTTTATTCCTATTTATTCTATTTATCCCCTTCGTATATTTTATTTATATTGTCTCTGTATTTATATATGTGTGTGTGTGTGTGTGTGTGTGTGTGTGTGTGTGTATTATATATATTATATATATATATATATATATATATATATATATATATATATATATATATATAATATTCTGTAACTCTGTAACTTCTGTCGGTGCTGTGCTTTTTGGGAAATCGAATTTCCCAGAGGAAAGGGATTAATAAAGTTATATCTAAATCTAATCTAATCTAATCTAATCTAATCTAACATGCTGAGAAACTGCTGAAGAGCGATTTGATAATGAGGAGGCGATACGTAAGAAGTGCTCATCAGTGCACAGGCGTTTTAGGAGCAAATTAAAAATTTAAGTGAAGATCATTATGTCTGTCCTTTACTGTATTTTATATTGATATATACATTGTTTGCATATTTGCTTTCTTATTGATCACTAGTCTTTAAGCAGTGTGTGTTTCTCTGCACTGTGTTATGTAGCAGGATAGCTTATGTAGGTCTTCCTACCATACAGTGTGCAGCACTTGTGCCAAAGGCAAATTGACCATGTTACGTTATGCTATCGCTTCAAAAAAATCTGCTGTATCGTTACAAACAGCTTTTCAATTCTGCGGTGATGGTAGCTCTGAACCACCAAGCGAACCATGACATTTTCTCCACGGGGGTCAGTGTCCTCATTTCCTTCATTATCAATAGAAAGTCTTGTCTCTAGCTTGACATCATGTTGTGTGCTCCAACAGTGAACTAAAACTAATGAAAACCAAAGGTGGAAAAAAATGTTGTGTTCTTAGAAATCTAATTTATTTGAAGTATGTCTTTTGGTGCTTTATTACAAGTAAGAAGTATAATTAGATTTCTGACTCTCACTCACATGTGTTAAATGACAGACGCATATGGAACACAATGATATGGCAGGAGGCTATCCTTAGTCTTCCTGTGGAAGCCCAAATTTTCCGAGGTTGTAAACGCTGCAGCGCAGCCGCTGAGAAACAGGAAGCATGAGTAGTGATTCAGCCATTTCCATGTTGTAACTTGGATCTAAAATTGGTGCTTTCCTTCCCTGACTGTTTCATCACCTTCTTGCACTTGGATGATCTGACTGTTGAGTACCTTCACAGAAGATTTTACAACCCAGCATTTGTCTTAATCTGTGTGAGTACAACAATTATCTAGTGAGTTTTTGGAGGCCTGGTATCCTGTGGAGAAAATAACTTGAAATGATTTATGGTTTAGTTTTTGGGATCAATTGTCAGAAGAAAAAAAAACACATCTGGTGCAAAAAAAATCCTGCTGTTTTGCCCTTTAGCACATTAAGTTAGCCACAGACTGTAAATATGGTTTGTCAGATGTGTTTTGCTTCTTGCCCCGCCACCCCCCATGCGTAACTGAGTTAAGCATACAAATGAATTTTACTTGTTGGTGTGTGAGGATGCAACTTGTTACAAGCTTAGTTGTGTGCACACAAAAGGACAATTCAAAGCTACATCTTGTGTTCTTCCCCAATGATAATGGGTTATTCACAGGATCTATTGCAGAATAGCACAGATAATGCTTCCTTTTCCTAGCCCATCAGTGTGTGGTCTCGTAACACACAATGCCACAAGCAAGCACTGTGCTGTAATTCCTTAGGTAGCGCAGAAGTGTCTTCTAAATTTCAAGTCGAATAGAGAAGAATACAGTAAAATGCATCTTTCATTTGTCAGACAGACCCTTCTTTGTCCTCTTTATCTTTAGTTCCTGTGTTAGGATTCCCTAAAGGTTCGGTCACGTTTCAGCAGCAGTTTATGGGAATGTCATGACTCCAAGTACACTCCAAATATCTAATCATTCCATGCTTGTGTCAAAGTGAAACAGCAAATAAATTAGAGTGTAAGCTGTACTGTTTGTACTAAAGTGGAAGTACAGTGTATCTGAAGCATGTAATGAGAGTAGAGCTAGAAATTTGATAAAGGGATTTTCTTCTTCTTTTGGTAAAGTAACAAGGTGGTATTGAGAGTTGAAGATGCTAAGATGTTCTTTGGGGGTTACCTGGATGAACCTGGATGGATGAAGATTAGAAATGAGCATATCACAGGGACAGTTCAGGCTGGACACAAAGTTAGAGTAGTGAGGAACAGATGGTTTTGCCCAAGTGCAGAGGAGCAATGGTGAATATATTCGGCAAAGGATGTTGAATATGGAGCTTCCAGGCTGGAGGAAAAGAAAAAGAGCATAGCCGAGATTCATGGATGTGGTGAAGGAGGACATGCAGAGGTTTGGTGTAATAGAGGATAAGGATAGGATGAGATGGGGGTGGCTGTGGTGACCAGAGATGGGTAACGCGTTACTGTAATCTGATTACTTTTTTCAGCTAACGAGTAAAGTAAGGGATTACTATTGCAAAAATGGTAATTAGATTACCGTTACTTTCCCGTAGGAACGCTGCGTTACTGCGTTACTAAAACCGTGATTTTTTTTGCGAGAATGTCTCATGACAGTGACATAAGCGAGTGCGACGTTCGTGACAACAGCTGTGTGCAGATCAACAATGGATCACATATCGAGTGTGGGAGAGAGTATGAGCGTGCAGCGTTTAAAGCTTGGAAGTACTGACCTTATTTTGAGTTTGATTCCATAAAAAGTGACAAAAACATTAGCGTCCATTGTGCGTAGGAAGAAAACTTCTTTTTAAAGCGAAAAAAACCCCTAAACTTCCAAGCAAACACCGACGTGATGGGAAACTCACAGAGAAACTCGCAGATTCTTCCACTGACCGCTGCGGCACACCTGCACCAGGGTAAACCTCCGCCTACGCCACTCCTGCTTTACAGGTGAAAATAGAGCAACAGGACCGCTAGTCTTTGACTTTATTTATTTTCTGCTGTGTTTTACTTGCATCTATTTGAAAGAGTGAGTGTAAACACACACAAAAAATTTTATTTATGTGCTGGAATGTGCAGAAAATAAGTTTAAATGTTAAACAAACTTCTTCCAGTCAGAGAATGTTGCATATAATTAAATTTTTGCTTGATGCATAAAGTTAAAAGATTAAAACTAATAAAACAAGTTTTAAAAAGAGACTTTTCCCTTTGATTACATTTTGTATGATGGATTATGCAGAAAAAGTAGAATTGGGCTGAAAGATCTATCGCTTTATTACCTATTCAGGTTGTAAATTGGACTACAGGAGTTCAACAGCTTCAAAGAGGGAAAACAGCCAAAATGTGATGTGCTTTGAAACTAAGTAACTAATTAATTACTTTTGAAAATAAGTAATCAGTAAAGTAATGGGATTACTTTTTGGGGGAAGTAATCAGTAATTAGTTACTGATTACTTTTTTCAAGTAACTTGACCAACACTGGTGGTAACCCCCAAAGTGAACAGCCAAAGGAAGAAGAGTGATGTTTTATTAATTAATTAATTAATTATTTACCCATAATTACCATGGTATCAGTTTGAGTTTGTTACCATGGTATCAGTACTCTTACAGGATCACAGTGCAATAGGCTAATTTAACAAATATTTATACCTTAACCAACTACCCAACTGACACCTTTCTTAGTGTTGACTTTTAAGTGTAAGGTAAGACTCGACCCTGGGGAAACAAAAGCCCGTGACCTTGATGAAGACCAATCGGTGTCTTAGGAACTTCCTGCCAAGAAAGTTGCAGCTGTAGGTGTGTTTTACATGACCGTTGTCACTGCATTTTCTTGCAATGACAGGAACAACATCATAAATACATAACAAGCCAAACTAAATGCTCGCTGGGTTTCAAAGCACATCACATTTTGGCTGTTTTCCCTCTTTGAAGCTGTTGAACTCCTGTAGTCCATTATTTGTAATGCTGCAATCAGTCAGTAAAGCAAAAGAAGGTACCAGTATATATTAGCCAAGAACAAATATATATGTTATCTTTTGCCACTTACTAAATACTCAAAAATAGTATGATGAGGAGCAAAAGAGTTAAACAGTTACGGTATTTTTTTTTTTAAATGAGGATTTCTTTGTTGTAACCAATCCACGAAGCCGTCAGCTGGTCTGCTGACTTGGTGTCTGGGGCCACGGGCAGTTTCTCAGGGCTTTCCATTTACGCAGTGGTTTTTAAGGCCAAGACATTCAGTAACACCCGCTGGTAAATGTTCACGAATGCAGATATATTTGGAAATACCAATGAAAAGTGAAATTGTTGTTAAGTGATAGCTTCTGCTTTTATAGACTTTGGACGGATTTATGTTGCCATTGTTGGAGGAGCCGTCAGACTCAGTGCTTCTTTACACTGTCTAAAGTCTTTGTGTTTCTCTGGTGAGAATCTATAATAAATATAAATTCTTACGATATTATTTCTTGATTTTCCCCCCCAAGTTTTTATTGCAAAATATTTTACAGTTTCATTGTACTGTAAGCATCAATATAGTTTGATATTTTAAGAAAAAACTGAATACACCACACGACTCCGTAGCTTTTGCATCATGAATTTGAAGTAATCATTTTCTGTTTGACTTTTAAAGTCTCACATTATTGTGAAGAAATAATCCCAAGCATGAAAGATATCAGCAATGATCTTGCGGAAGTAAATTGCAGGCCATCAATCTGGGATGAGTTATGAGGTCATTTGAAGTCCATCATTCCACCGTGAGAAAGATTATCCTCAAGTGGGTCATTGCTGCCAATCTTCCCAGGAGTTGACTTCTCAGCAATCACCTGCTTCTCCAATCACCTGCAGAGTATTTTAAAGCAACTCTTTATCTCCACTCACCTTGATTACTGCGGCTGTTTCCCTTTTGTTGTATTTCTTCATTTCTTTTACAACATGTTGAGAATACTTTAGAAAGGCTGAACCTCTTTAGGCTGTAACACTTCACCATGATTTATATGTTTAAGAACAGTGAGACAGTACATCGATCTCATGTTGCATTAGAAAAAAATGTTCTGCTTTTTGGCATCTTTCAAATAAGCACTGAATTTTAGAACAAATATAAGTTACATTTTGACATGTGATAGCTGAAAAACCTAAAACAGATATGTGAGACATACATTTATAAGCATTCAGATGCCACTATACAAGCATAGAGCATAATAGCAGTTTTTACTTTTCATTTTTCTTGCATTACCCACTGGCATGTTTTCTTTTTACTGTGTGAAAGGTTGTTGTGTAAGACCGCTGTTGGTATGTCACATAGCTGACTGCAGTGCACATTATCTTGTAGTCAGGAGATAATGTTAAAGGCTGTGTGAGGTTACTCAACTGGTACAGAAGTACTAGAATAAAGCAGCTCTGTGTCAGTGAGTAGGTCAAACAAACAGTTTCAGGTCAATTTTCACTAGAGGGCGACAAAGCCAAAAAAAAAGCCGAACAACTTCACTCCTTTTGACCTGGAATGTTGTTTAGTGTCTAGGTTACGTTTTCTTAATATTGTATCTGAATAATATGACCTCTTGGGATTTGGACCTAAAAAAGACTTTGTTTTCAATTAATTGATTAATTGTTTCAAAAGAGAGTAGCAGCAAACAGAGGAAAAAGTGAGAAAATAAACAGAATTGTGTGCTTAGTCATTTAATTACATCAACATTTACCCCCATACCTTCAGAAACGCAGGCTAAGTGAATGTTGATAATAAGCTTCTTTGCATAATGGAACTTTTATCGGCGTTTGTTGATGGCACAAGGAACCGCGTTCACACACAGCGATTTTTGGAAGTGTTCCCAAGCCCATGCAGTGATTTGCATGACTGGATCATGCGTGTTTTTCATAAAGTGCCACCTGAGAACTCACAGATCCCCAATGTTGATTTTTGGTATTGCACAAAGAGATTTCTCAAGATTAACAGGGAGAGTTGTTGGAATATTATGTACTTCTGCTGATAAGGCATTTTGATTTTATTTAAGTTTTACATTGAGGAACATTATTCTGAAATTGCTCCACAATTTGTTTTGCAGTTTTTTTCTTTGCAGATTTGTGAATCTTTGCCCATCTTTACTTCTGATAACCTCTGCCTCTCTTAGATGCTCTTTTTATATCCAGTGATGTTACTGATCCGTTTCCACTTAACCTGATTAACAGTAAAGTTTTCCTCCAGCTGTTTCTTTAAAAATATAAAATATGAGCTTATAAAATTTGCAGATCATTGGATTCTGTTTTAAGTGAGATTTTGCGCACCATGCCAACGTTTTTGGAAGTGAAAGTGTGTGATAGGAACTGATTTGTGTTTTGGGTTGATAAGCTCCTATCTACATTTAAAGCTTGCATTACACATCTAGTCCACATAGTGGCACCACAACAGCGTGTGAATGCTGCTTCTCTCAGTACAGCTGTTGGATTGAAGTTAAAATTTATTTTAAAAAAATCTAGTGTTGCACATTAGATAAGAAAACAATTAGAAAAAGAACACATTTGTACATAGGGCTGAACAACATTATAACACACAGCATGTGATTTTGTCCTGTCAGTGTGAGTGCTCTGTCTTTACTTGGCTTCCTGTTGAGTCAGTATCTCTCCAGCTGCGTCCTAATAATCTCAAAAACCTGCAAAAGGTTTCGATTCTCTGCCAGTGTGATCACATGAGATTTTGAAGACAAAGAAAAAGCAAAAAGATGTTTTTCAAGGGAAATTACCCATCCCATACTGGCTTACCTTTAGTTTTTACTACATGATGATCATCAACATCACCTTTATGTATAAAGCACTTTAAAACAACCACAGCTGACACAAAGTGCTGTACATTGGAACTATAAATAAAATTACATGAGATATAAATAAAAACCAAATAAAAGAAAAGTAAAATAATTAATTAAATAACTAATTCAATTAAAAGAGAAACTAAGTCTCACTGAGCAACTATACAAGATATAAAACATGACTTTCTTGATACAAATACATAGATAGCCTGAAAAACATACACTAGAAGACATTAATAAAGGGGTAGAAATACATTAGGACATCGCTACATAAAGTGGCATCCTCATATCTCAGGGTTTTGTTTTTTATGCACATTTGTCACACTTACATGTTTCAGATCACCAAAGAAATTATAATATTAAACAAAGATAACTTGAGTAAGTAAATATTCAGCGTCTAAGGGATTACTTCATTTGTTAAGGGTAAAACGCTGTTCAAAGCTATTTGACCCTGTGCGAAAAAGTAATTGCCTTTCTTTGTTAAATTATTAAACAACTGTTAATGTTACATAACAAAATTACTCCAAGACTGCACTGACAATTCAACCAGGAATTCACAAAAGAACAAAAACAAACCAAAAAAAATACGAACTTGCCTTATATTTGCCGGAAAACAAACATCTTGATGATCCGCTACACTTTTGGGAAAATATTCTGTGGACTGAGAAGACAGAAGCTGACCGTCTTTGAAGGTTTGAGCCCCGTTATGTCTGTTATAAAAACAGTACTCCATAAAAAGAACACAATATCAACAGTCAAACACGGTGTTGGTACTGTGATGGACTCACAAGCTAGTATACTCATAGTACTGGTGCCAAGATTGGATAAATGGAAGCGGTGTGACAGCAAGGACAGAAAATCTGTACCACATCAAACTGGAGATCTGTCAGCTGTGGTGACGCCTCGGGAAATAAGGGAGCAACTCAAA
This sequence comes from Haplochromis burtoni, assembly GCF_018398535.1. Taxonomy (NCBI): domain Eukaryota; kingdom Metazoa; phylum Chordata; class Actinopteri; order Cichliformes; family Cichlidae; genus Haplochromis; species Haplochromis burtoni. The sequence continues at coordinate 662,973 of NW_024582606.1, forward strand.
TTATCTACCTGTGTGTTGTGCATGAAGATTGCTGGAAGCCTAATTTTACCCTAAAGAGTCATCTCCCCTTCCCTAAAGAAATAATTACACAGCCTATAAACTGCATGTTTGCCATGAACGTTGAACAGCTAGCAGAAAGGAACGTGGCAGATGTTGGCAAATCATCAATATGGTTTGAGGAATATAATAAAAACAGCCATAATATTTAAAAATGCAAAAAGGTTTGTTTTTCTTTTTCTTGGCTGGTTTTGATTGTTCTTTAAATTTAAACTTCACTGTCTATACACAGTGTCTGTGTTCTATGATCTTTTTTCCCCACAACAACGAACTAAAAAGCCCTTCATTTTTACAGAGTATGTGGGGGTTGGGTTTCATTTAGTGAAAACCCACTTAATTAATTCACCCTGACCTGGAAAATACTAAAGACACGCTGAAAAGGCCAAGCTGTGAGGAAGAATGATAACTGGTGGCACAGCACCACGGCACAACAGCTTGAAGGTTTAAAAGAGGGGAACGGGAGGGTCAGTGCTCGTTTATTGTTGACTTTACTTATTGTCATCCAGTCTTTGTTCATATCAACCTATTCATGAGCATGTGGAGTTTGTTTGGAGAGGATCTTGGAAGTTGGCCGGAGTTAATGTCTGTCAGAACATAAAGGAAGATGACATTAGCAGCCCATCAAGGTCAAGGTTGGTGTTGGGTGAGTTAAGCTTTACTGGAGGGGGTGGGGGCAAAATGCAACCAAAGACCCAGAGGACAGGATACACACCAACAATGGGCCAATAACTGTGTGACAGTATGTCAGTCAGAGGCCACTCTCAGGAGGGTAGACTTGTCTACGTGCTAACATCTGTTCCACGAGCACAACATAATCCCTTTGTGTTTAAAATCCATGGCTTCCTCCCTGTGCACAAACTAAGGCCCTCTTTAGAGAGTTTCCCCATCTTGTCAGTTGTTTAACTTCAGCTTCAAATCAGCTGCTTTGCATTTTTTTGGCTTAAACAGATACATTTTCAGTTTTCAGATCTTCAGTTTTCTGTGAGGTAAAAATGAGTTCATGTACTGCAAATAAGGGTTTTCTTATCTTGGTTATTCCATTTTCTTTTTACATGTATCTGCTTTCCCTCTGTACTCCATATAGGACATTTTTTTGTTACTGTTTTTCTTTGTCTTTTTTAAATAACTGGGTAACACAATGGTGCTGTTGTATTACCATAATGAGAGTACAGCTTATTTGAAGTGTCATCAGAACAATAGTGGGCTAATCTCAATGGGAGCCAAGGCCAAGCAGAGATTTGGTGTGCATGTGAGGAGGTTTGGGGGGGGGGTTTGGTGCACACATGGCACTGGGGTGAGCCTAATCACAAGCTCGCAGAAATCCTCACAAATAGGAGGGGGGTTGGGGATGTCCCTGGGGTTACTCATTTAGGTTTGGTGGGCATTTAGCTCCAGTAGCACAGCACGCCTTCGTTTAAACATGAGGACCTTTTTTTTGTTCTCTCCTCCATGCATATACAAGGCTGAGGTAGCCAAGGGAACGTCACCTTATAGCAACACCAGCACGTACTTCAGCTGGTTCATAATAAAATGGACAGTTTCATCCCTCCCATTTCCTTTCTCCTGGAGTTTCTGTGGATTACTCAGCTTTCCTATTGTTGAGCCAACCCCATGTAGGCACAACAGTGTGGCACTCCTTTCCTTTCCTGTGATCACTGGAAAGTCTATAATACACTGGTGTTCTTACAGGCCTGCAATCTAACCTCAACTCCCTGCACAGTATTGCAAATATATTGTGATGTCAGATGGATAAACATGATGTGATGAATGAGAGTGAACCAAAGCATTAAAGCAGCCTGTCAGAAAAGCAAAACGGTGAGTAAAAACATGCTAAAAGGCTCCAAGGAGAGGAGCTGTGGGAAACTGGGGTTTGGATAGGGTTTCCCTTTGAATTTGGCACTGCAGGTGCTCCATTTGACATGTGCAACTAACATGAGCAAACATGAGCAAAATAAAAATGAATGGTTGGTTATATCAGAAGTTGTTGCACCTGGCCGTCCCCAAAATCTACTGAAAACCTGGTGCTATGGAGCTTTTTCAGCTCTCACCGCCAAAGTATTGTTGTTGTTGTCATTGTTTTATTGATTTGTCATGTGTTTTGTACAGCAACCTGTTTGGATCGGTTGGAGAAGGCATTTAGCTGGTCGTGTGCCATTTTGCATCCCTGATCCTTTTCTAAAACTCACATTCATTTTTCCGTCGTGTAAAAACTGAGCTGTGGGAAATGTATAACACTTTATTCCACTTCGACAAAACGCTTCTCTGACTTCTGGTAAAACTCTCATATGATCGCCATAAAAGCTGCTTGCTATTTGTGTGTCTATTGTGCACAGTTAACAACAACATAAATATATTGGGGAGGTACAACCGCCAGTGCGAAGGGATTAACTATGCCTAATGGACTAAAACTGGCTAAGTCTGGTGCAATAGGGAATACATTTAAAATTACAGCGGTCTTACGAACATAAATTGCTGAATCGCTTTTTAAATCTCCATTACTGAAAGTAGTTAATCTTGGGCTTACTCTGATACAGTGTTTTGTTTTTAATTGTCTCTTCCGCTGAGCAATGGTGGATTTGGGCAGCAGAGAGCGCCTCTCTATTGGCTCCCAACAGCAGCAGTGGGAAATTCATCTGCCCCATCAGGGCTTCAGTGGAAGGTAGCGAAGAGGAGGAGGAAGCCGGCAGGAGGCGGGGAGTGTGAATGGATGGGACTCGCCGTGTGCGTGGAGTGTGGTACAGAAGGTTACTATGCCGAGCAGGCAGCAGCCTCTTCTCCTCCTGGACTTTTCAGCACGACTTCCTCTGAAGCGGCTCCTCATTTTAGCGAGAAGTCTCATTGTGAAGAAGCGCCCGCTTTTAATAAGGAGCGCGTTTTTTTTTGTCCTTTCAAACTGACCGGTGTGCGCTCAGACGCTCTGCGGACAGACAATAAGTAGGAGCGATCACATCACAACAAAAGAAATACGGTAAGAATGGTTTCATTTGTACGGGAACATTAGAACCGTTTGTTTTTTTCTGGAATAATCTAATGCAAACGCAGTGTGAGGGGACCTGTAACAGGCTTTCTGGCAGCCACACCGTTTGTTTTGTTTGTCTTGGATTGTCAGTATGTGCTCATGTGACACCTGACAAGATGTTTGCTCTTCACCATACTCCAAGCTTGTAAATTAAACACTTCATCAACTCTTTGAAAAACCTGTATTGTGTGGCAAAAGTTTAAAAACACAAATCTTATGACTGTGACTATGACTGGATCCTATGACTGTGCAACCCGCCTGCGTTTTCCGTGACTACTACTGACCCAGTGTCAGCTGGGTGCTGAACTGTTGACATGTCAACATGAGTGACTTGCTGGTGTGTTTATGACGTTGTCAATGATTAGTGTGTCCCAGTCAGTAACAATTGTGGTGCGCCGTCAGGTCAGCATAAAACTGAACTCGTGAACATTTTTTTTTTAAATGTAAAAGTCTTAAAGTACTCTGTGGTCAGCCGGTCATTCTCCTGTGTGTGAATATCCTGTTTCCTGGCCAAAACAAACAATGGTTATCCAAGCACGTGATATCCTGTATGGGTCTCATATGAGTGTATTGTGTAAGTGTGTGGATGGTGAAAAACAAAAATACTTTAAACTGAGCCTCTCTATATAAGAAAAGAAGTCAAGGCAAGAGTTTCTCTTCTCTTAAAGTGGAATTCATTTGTGATGATACAGCTCTGGCATGAGGAAACCCAGTGACAGGGAGTGTGTGAGTGATACAGAACAAAGGCACGGGGCTGCTTTGTATAGGTGACTATATTGAAATTGTGCCTCATGAGTGCAACATGTGCTGCCTGTCTTTCTCTTTTGACTCGCATACAGAGGCAAACTGCAAAGGCAGCGCTGCTTTGTGTTGACTTTTAGTCTAGGATGTTCAGCTGCTTTTAATGGGGTCAGCGCTTCTGATTCAATAAAGCTATTAACTGTCGCAGAATATTCCAACGCTTGCCTCGGCACATAGGAGTCATTTGCCCATTAGAGTCCATTAACAGCCTTAACCACAGGGCCGGTTTTGAAAGGGTAAACAGTAATAAACACCGCGTCAAGTCCACCTGTGCAGTTTGGGTTACGCTGCACAGGTGGACGTCATTGAAGTGACGTGTTCTCACCTCTCCTCAATGAACCTGCTTTGTGTTAAAAGTTGCTCATCAGCATTTTTTTTCTTTCCCACGCATCTAATCATGCATAGGTATGAATGATAACATTTGTCAGTTAGACTATGTGATACAGTCACCATGCAGGTTCATGCAACCCAGCACTTTCAGCAAGCAGAAATCCTGCCAGACTGGTCTGAGAGATGTCTTCCACTCTGGGAGATCAAACTTACTATCAAAGAGTGCCATGTGACATGATGATGTAAACAGCAATTCTTCCAAATTTTATACAGAAGTATAAAATTTGCTTGCTCCTTTAGCAAGCTTGTGAAAACTTTTAAAAGTGGACAAAAGGTATTTCAAGGGCACGAGATTCAGACAAAATACCATAAAACTAACGTAAAGTATATTTAACAGAGCAGGTGTCATCTTAATCTTAACTAGTATCGTTTGAGCACCAACAAAAATCTGCATTAGTGCATTAGTACTGTATTGACATGACATTTTTTAACACTTCAGAGGTACAGAATGCATTCTTCACTCATTGTAACTAAACGTGTGTAAATCCAATGCTTAGATAGCATTAGCTAACATAGTTTTACTGAAATGTTTAGATGCTGCCGGCCATTTACGATTTGTAGCTACCAATTTGTGGTAGGTAGCATCAGTCTACAGAAACTCTAGCAGAATCTCTGTGTTTATGCTAACTTTGTTTTCTCCCTCTGTTAAAAGCAACAAATCACAGACGAGTCTCTTGTGTGACTTGTGTTCAGATATTTCTTTTAAATTTAAGGAAGCTTGAACTCGTGGCCTTAAAATGCATTGTTTTTGTGCATCTCCTCATTTCCTTTAATTGCTACTGCATGAGGGACTTCTGGAGTCTCAATGACTGCATTAACGGGAAATGAGTGAAACTGAATTCTTCATTTGTAAAACGAGAGTTAGCTTTGCAGAAATTCCAAACATAAAATAGATGTTGCCCTTTGATCATCTGACAGTATTCAAGTATTGGGTCAAAAAGATTTCTCATAACTAAAGCAAAAAATGTGTGTTGATTAGACCTCTCGGAGTGCTTGAGGCCTAATTAAAAGGTCAGACGCTGGAGTGTTTTTCAGTTCTGTGTTTGTGGGTCATCAGTAATCTATATTCACAGTGGAAATCTATTCAGATCACCAGACCCCAGGACATCTGAATGAAGAGGTCATGCGGACGTTTAGTGAAAATATTTAGTCCTAAATGTTTTATCACTAATGTGTCAGTCCTCCAGTGTTTGCAGTAAATGACTCTAGTTCTTTCCATAACATAATCACTGAAAAGTTGTGTCAACAGGAATCTGTTCCTCATTGGTAGTGAAACAGCTACGCAGTGTGCAGACATCTCTTTTCCTTTCAGAAAGGACATCCTGAGTAAAACAAAGAGTCTGGACCACAGTTTCGCATTCAAAGCACAGACGCTGGGAAATTTCCCACTTTAATTGCCAGTTTCAAAATTTGCAGTACCAAAAATGCCACATGTGTACAGTGATAGTTTTCGCTTGGTTGCTGAGGGATGCGGTCCTTTAATGCGGTGTGCTCAGACTCTGTTTGTGTGTTTATTTCCCTTCAGAATAAAGCAGAAAACACTTGCATCAACCTTGGAGAGTGGATCTGAGCTGGGTTTGGTATTCCTCTGGGAGTCTGTTTCCATATCATTTAGATAAAAGAGACTGCATTAAAACAAGCTCCAATCTGTTTAAGGGCAGGCCCTTCCCAGTTTGTGGACAAATTCCCCCTCAAAATGCATCATTCAAGACCACCTCCTTATGAATTATTTAAAGGATGGACACAAGGTTATATTCACGGGTTACCCACGCGTATCAGTGGCTAGTGAACCAGGGACAGGCACAGAATAAAAGGGTAACATTTGTGGTAAAATAAATCACAGTTTCAACTGTGCATGGCTATACCAACATAAGTGTGTTCAACTTGGGTGAAACAGGCAGTTGGCGACCGTCTTGATAAGAAAGCTGGTCCACTTCAGAAGACTTTTGCACAGTATAGCACAGCCCACCTTTTTTTTTTAATCTTTATTAGATATTGCTATATAATGTTGTTGTTTTGTTTTTTTTTTACACACAGCTAATGTATATACACTCCACTCCCAGTTAAGTCCAAAAACTAGCTGTGATGCATTACATTCAAACTCCTGCTTTCTGGGTGACACCGCTGTCCTGGCAGTTTTACTAGTTCCTCATTTGACAAGATGTTTATCTGGAGCATAACCCTGCAGGCTGTACGGGAGCCCAGTGAGTTAACAAATGACAACAAGGGGTCCCAACAGTATCTAAAGAGAGAGGGTGACAAGGTGCTGTTAATTAGGCATCTGAAATGTTGCAGTATCACTAAAGTGTCAGTTAATACAAGCCAAAAATCCCATCTTGCAATTTGTCTACTTGTAGACAAATTGCAAAAGTGTTATTAATTCACCAAAAGTGAATTAATAACACCAAAAGTGTTATTAATTCATTTTTATGGTTATATTTCTGCACCTTTAAGGGTCATGAAAGGATTCTGCTCAGGATCTAAGGTTGTCCACTCCACTGTTTGGTTTCACAGTCCAGTGCTTTATTCATCCACCGTCAGCCTCATCCTCTTCCCTCTAACGTTTCTTTGGTACATGCTTTGTTTATCCAAAGAAAGTCATTGCCTGTGACCATAATCCAGCCAGCGATAATGTTTGCCAACCTTGTGTAATTCGGAGAATAACTGAGGGTGTACAGATAACAGAAGAAGCAGTTTCAGTGATACTTGTTTCTATTGCTGCAAAACCCTGTTGTGGAATTATTATTATTATTATTTTTACTATGATTCCAACAGCAAGCGGGTCAGTAATGTTCCCATTTATTCCAGAGGATAAACAGTAAAACCCACATAAATGTGTTCGGGAATAACCGGTGTCCTTAATAAAGCTTCCGGGGAGATGCATAAGCTAGAGCGGACTCACTCATTTTATCAGAAATGTGGGAAATTATGAAGCAGTGGATACCAGTTTTTTGGCATCATCTGATTATTTTTAAAGAAAAAGCGTTGCTGTTCATTTGAGCCAGATACAAACACATACACTCAAAGTAATGATTCTTCATCCTAATTTTAAAATGCAAAATGCAACTGAAATATATAAAAATCAAAGATTTATTTATTCAAATAATTAATAATGAAAGAAAATCTGAATGTATACCAATTAAGTACATTTCATTTGACCTGATTTTAACTAATTTCATTACACAAGTACAGTCAGATATTTATTATTATTATTATTATTATTATTAATAATAATTTATTTTGAATGTATAGACCAGGGATGTCAACCACATACAGCCACCATGAGTAAAATTGCAGAAAAAAGTCACAATAGTTGATTCCACAGACTGTAGGAAAGTCTGTGCAATGAACTATCAGGACCTTTTTAATAAAATATAAAGTTTTTGTTCATTTATCTTTTATTTAATTTGGTGGAGTATGAATGGTAATGGGAGTGAACAGTCTTCATCAACAGGAAATCGTTGCACTCCTTCATGGATTAGAGTTTTTGTCGGGCCAATTCTGGCCCCCAGGCCTTATGTTTGACACCCCTGGTATAGACAGACACAGGCATTTGAATGCCACGTTGGTATCAGGATAGGCAAATAACCATTTTTAAACAATGTCTCTCCAACCACTTACATTTCCTGGTTTTCCCAACTGTCTGTATTCATAAGACTTCTTGAATCATAACACTGTGTACTGCTGCTCAGGTGTGCAGTTGAGATGTGGATCTTCTAGCAGACCTGAGCAGAGGAGCGCCTTCCTCCTCCCAGTTTCAGCCACATCCTCGGGCATTTAAGGGAACCTTGAACCCAACAGCTCAGTGCACAGTTCCGCTCCAGAAGTGAACACCCCCGTTTCTGTTCTTCCTCCTGCTCCTCATCATTGCCTGTTTTTCCGACTAGAATATAATTGCTGTGAGGCCGAGAAAATGAAAATAACAACAAAGCAAAGCCCTCCACCACCTTTCTTTCTATCTGTGCTGCTGCTGTCGGCTTGCCCGGGAGGTTTTTTTTTTTTTTTTTTTTTTGGAGATATGAAGGGGAGTGACTCTCCCTGAAATGATGCCGCTTGTGCACCTCTCTCTATCTATTCAACAATCCCTCTCCTGTAATCATTCCCCATTTCTCTGTATTTCACTCCTGAATACACACTACACCCAAATTACACATTAGGAGAGCTGCGAGGTGGTGATGTAAAGGCGGGTGCTTAAAAGCCTGAATGTTCAGAATGAGAGTCCCTGCCCGGCAAATGTGTGTAAGGTAAAGGCGGAGGGATGGACGGAAAGGGCTTGAGTTGCTATTATTATCCTCTCAGGCACAAATGGAGAGGTACATGGTGGTGGAGCTGGAAAGAAAAAAGCAACCGTGCTTCCCAAGCAGACATACCCCACAGCTTCATACCCACAATGATCAATACTCCTCAGCTCTTAAAACCCCATGTGAGTGTTTCACACATTTAGTGCCAGAAGGGTTAGAGGCATGTTAAAGACACACACTGGAGACTTCTGTGAATATGCGATGCCCTCATAACTCCTCACAAAGTAATTTCCTGCTGAATTGGTTTGATTTTTTTTTTTTCAAATCATATCTCTATAAATTTATTTTGTGTGGGTCTGTGGCCGTACAGAGTGTATATATTGATGGCTGGATACTGCAGGTGCTCGCTCACTAGTGCGTAGCATTCATCATTAATAGAGGGGTTACCTGAGCTTCCTCTTGTACTGGGTTAATAGTGGAAAGCAACGCCCCCGCTCCAGCTAATACACATGCAGACACTAGCTGCTCACAGATCACGTCCCCCGCAGTTTAGAAAGACAGAAATCATCCAGCTGCGGTCACCTTCACCATGGCAGCTTGGGATGAGGGGAGGAACTGGAGGAGTTGGGGGCAAAGGGGGTGGAGGGTGGGTTAGAGCGATCTGCAGGAAGTAATTATCACCTGCCCTGTGGACCGAAAACGAGCATCCTGCTGGTTCACTCAGACAGATCAGACTGAGCTTTCGGACATGGATGAGCGTCTGCATTTTAGCTCTAACATGCAGGAAAGATTTAGGAGTGTGACACAATGACAAGGAAACTGCGTCATAGGGGGAAAACCTGTAATTCAACAGAAAAATACGACTTTGATCTAGAGGGTTTTTTATTTTCAAGGTTGCATTGTGTTCCTAAGAGGCTTGTGTACTGGGTTTGTACAATGTGAGAGTACCCTTTAACCTACTTTATACTATTGTATCAGCCGTGTGCTTACTAAGCACTTCACAAAAGTGTGCTAAGCAACAAGTTGAGGTCTTCCCTCAGCAATGTTACCTGCAGAATCAGACCTGGACTAGAAATAAATGATGTCAGGACAGCATTTGATGACACTCTACACTGGACTTGGATGGAAAGCTGATATGGGGGTTGTGTGCAGGGCACAGTTATAACAGGTGTCGAGCACACCGGGAAGAAAGATGACACTCGGTGTCCTCAGGGGCAGGCGGTGGTTGTCATAGTGGCGAAGATGATCAGTGGTTTAAAATTTGTGTGGTTACATTTAAATGGTTTTTCAGAATGGACTTCTGAATATCATCAAAATTAATCACATTACATTTTAGGCATGCCAGAAGTACCAGACATTTGGTAGTTTGTGGTAGTACCAGTAGAACTGCATGAGTCTCGATATCAAACCAAAATTTATCCCATGTACTTAATAATTGTTAAAAAAAAAAAAAAAAAAAGTAGACTGGGTACTGTACTGTAGCGTTAGCAAGTTTAGCGTCATTAAGCTAGCTTACGCATTTAATGTTAGTCATTACAAACATTTTAGCGTATGGACTGCAGCAGCTAGGGGCAACACTAGCTGTCAATATGGTAAAGTGTATTTCCAGATAACATAAGCAGGATAATACTTTGGATTTTGTTGAATACTGGACTGAAACTTTGTTAAAAAAATTGTTAAAAAGATCAAGATCAAGATATAAACAGAAGATTTAAATTTCTAGTTTATAAAATTTCACTTGCAGTCGTCACCTTTGGAAATCTCTCATCTTCCTCGCTTGTCCTGTGCTTCTCTCTCAGTCACACTTTAACATTCTACCACGTAGAAAAACGTTGCTCCGTTTACATTTGCTGCTCTTCTGTTCTACTAGCATATTGCTAAAGTACTGTTACCGCAACTTTACATCTGCCCCTTGAATGCATCACAGTGACGATGAGGGAAAAGGGAGGTTTTGAAGATGTAAGCAGGCTATGTCCTTATTTTCCGAGTAAACATCACCATGGCATCAGATGGAAAGGCATGAGAAATTAACTCATTTGACAGTATGAATTAACCTGCCCATCACATTTAATTGCTCATTAACTGAAGGTGTCAGAATGTCATTCCAGGCCTGTTTAACCTCTGGCCTTATGCAGCTTCCTTCAGTTCCAGAAGAATTGCTTCCCTGGTAGAAACGCTGCAATAAAAGACAAGCAAAAAAACAATATCAATAATATACCACTGTGTTTTCAGAATTTTGATATTGAAAAGTATTGTGCTATTTATTCAGGTAACAACTCTGATTTCATGTCATAAAGAAAAAAATTCAAACATTTGCAACATTTTCTGCCTTTATTACTTTTATCAATATTATTATTACAACTCACAAGTTATTTCAATTCAAAAGGTGACTGGGCACCAATAATTTGCACTTTGCTGACAACTTTTGCATGTTGTCTTTATCATTTTCAGTCAAGCCACAAAATTAGAGTTCAGAAAGACTCAGATCCTGTTAATGTTTCTGCTTTGATGCCCTTCGTGTTGTTTTCTTCTTGCTTCTTGCTCGCAGACCACAAAAACGGTTACATGTCATACTTAATGGTCTCTCTGGTTTTAGCTCAGTTTAGGTCTCCGCCTGCTTCACTCACTTCGTCTGATGTTTTTTGCTGTTGTTGGCATCTTGGTCAGTCTGTCATTCTGTTCTGTGGGTCTCTCTGAGTTTTTTGGCAAAGTTGTTTTTTGGAAGCTGCAAATACACAGAAGGAGAGCAGCAAGTGAGGACTTTCAAGCTGTAAAAGCAAAACGATGAACTTAAGAAATTCTCAAATTTAACACAGAGGCAGGTGATTTGTTTGTTTTATGACCTTTTTGTTTTTTATAAACCAAAGAGTTATTTAAACCAGTTTCAAAATGCAAATACGGATTGGTTCAGCTTTGTGCTTTGCAATGCAGCCTAGTGGACTATATTTTTCAGCTACTGTCTCATCTCTCTTCCTAATCTCAATTTTTGGATGCTTGTGTGTTTCTTTACCACAAGAACTGGGTTCTTTGTCTGTGCTTTGAGCACTTTTTCTGTCTTCATGGCAACTCCTAAGAATATTTACAGTTAAAATTTTAATTTGCTCTCATGTGGTGTGTTTTCAAGTCAATAAAATATTGAAAAGCAATGAGACATGTTTTCCATCTGCTGTGTAGCAGCTGTTTCAGAATTTGTGACCATATAAACAGTAAAAGTATTGAATTAGACATACTTGCAGCAGTAAAGCAGAAACAGATGCCCTGTTTTTTTTATTTTATTTTTTTATATTTAGGCTCTTTGCACTACAAACTCCATGCACATATAAATCCCCATTTGACTCGCAATGAACTCAACTCCACTTCAAATCAAGGCACCTCATGAAATTGCTCTGACAATGCCAGCACCTTTGGGAGCTCTCGGCCCGCTGAGAGCGCTTGTATTCATACGACAGGATAAAAATAGAGGTATTCTACCATATTGGTGGCTTAATACTGACAGTACAGTATTCCCATAAGACCTCCCATAAGTCTTTACTTTAAAGTGATGTCTCCGTGAGTCTCACGGGTTCTGCAGTGTGCCTGCGCAGGACAGGGGGGTAGACATGTGCACTTCACAGCTGCACATCTGTTGTGGTTTCTCAGACATGTGTTATATGGCCAGATAAGGCCATATCACTGATCTGATTATCTAGTCACTAAATTGGATTGGGAATGATAAGCCAGAGGGACTCACATGTACAGATGCAGATATCATCTGCCAGGTCTCTACTAATCGCGAACCGTGGCCACAAAATGGATTTAGACACTTCAGAACGGAAATGTTTTGATTTAACAGATGGGAACGGGAAGACTCAAAGGAATTTCTAGTGTCGATAATTTTACGTGTGTTAAGGGCACAATTTCTGTTATCAGATGAAAACCTGCCAATACATCAGAGTATCAGATCACTTACCCGGGGTGAAAATCAGATTAAGAAGCAACATTAGGAATCAAATTGAACATCCACAAATAATGTAACCACAGATACTAAGAGTAGCATTAATGCAGGCAGGCTCAGCCACAGTACCAGCAGATCACATCTGCTGACATAATTCTAATAAATTCCTCTGGGAAATTTCTTATATAGGGCACCGACAGCTGCTGTACCTCTGCAAGCTGCTTGGCAACCCACCTTCTCCTTGCAACCTAGCTCTCCCTGTTTTGCTGTATCCAGTCAGTGTGCTGGGTCTCAGATATAAATGACTGCGGAGCAAAGATTGAAATGCATTTTTCAGCCAGCTGGTGATCTGTTTTAAATATTTGCAAATAATTGTCTGTAAAGTGTATGAAATTTGTATGAGTTGTGTCATAATTTTCCCAGAGCCATCTTTTTAAATTGTCCAAAAGTAACTGATTGACAGCTGACTAACAGCTGTATTTCTCTTTAAATTCACTCGTGACTTCTGATTTCGTGGGGTTCCAAAGCATCATATTTCAGTTTTTTTGTATTTGCAAAACAGTTCTTAGTGTTTCAGATCATAATACAGATTTAGATCATAATACCCTCTCAATAACTTCACCCCGTGCATGGCCTCAAGGCTCATTACAGACTGATAGTGTCTCCTCCCCTCCCCCCGCCCTCTGCTCCGTCCCTCTTTGTTTCACTGGGATGCCTGTGGTGATGTGCACAGTGGCCATTCATGTTTTTCGTCACTTGGATATGATATTGAAAACTTCTGACACTGGCTCTTTATGCTTCTTCTAAGAAATGCCTGGGCAAATCTGTGCACCCGCAGTCCCTTGAGGCAACATTTTGTCGTGGCAGTCAGTGTTGGGCTGTTGACTCATATTGTGGCCTCTAGGCCCCCTGCACCCTTCCCCCAGCTCCTGACCTCCTCCTCTTCATAGCATCTGGGTTATTCACACACATGGTTTGTCGTGGCCTGTGGCCTCCAGCGTGCCCCTAAGGGCCATCCTGTACAGCAAGAGGAGCTGGCCCCAAATCCCTAGTCACAACCCAAAAGCCGATAGGTGCATGGTGGCAGCCTGAAGCCCCGGGCCCTTGCCTCTTTCCCCGTCTTCCTTTCTTTTTCCACCCCCCACACTGCCCAAACACACACACACACACACACACACACACACACACACACACGCAAAGCTTTTCTGTCTCACCAATGATTGCCAAATGGAGCTCTATCACACAGTGTTAATTGGCTGTAATTAAGATGTCTTGTGGTTTCTTAAACAGATGCGGTGACAATTTCAGTCAAGATGCATAATAGATATCTCTCACTTACGCTGCCTTGGTTGTCAAATCTGAAAGCCTTTGTCTTTAAAGGATTAGTTCTTTCTGATTTATTGATTTCAAGCCATGTGTCAGGGGGAGGTTAACAACAGTGAGAACACACAAGATGCATAACATCTGATATTCAGCGTAGCCATGCTTGCACTATTAAAGCCCTTTAAAAAGTAGGACATTGACTATGCATGACCAAAGATGGCCTTTTTAATGTTTTATGTTCCACATTTGTTCATCTGTGATGTATGATTACAAATCATGCTCTGATCGGGTGTCATGATCTCAGACAGCTGTGTCCACCTGCTAAATTTCTAACTACAACTGACAGTCGGGAAGCGTGATAAGTGTGTGTGGGTAGGGTCCTGTGAGGAGACGGTACTGTAAGTGAGAGTGCCGACCTGCGTGCGTTTGTATGTGTGTCAAGCGTACTGTCCAAAATGTCTTCCATTCAGTGTGTCAGCTGCAGTCTCTGTATGTGGCAAAGCTCGTCAGCTGCAGGCGTGTGTGGGTGACAGCTGTTTCCCTGCCCTGCTCCGGCTCTGTTCTGTTCACCGGGAGGCCTACCCCGTTTAGACTATTAATCTACCACTTACTGTACACGGTAATTGCCATCCCATGTTGAAAAGAGCCCCGGGACAAGAAACCGTGATGATCTTGGCAGCGTGGCTCCCCCTGTCATGCCCTGCCTTGTATTCTCTACAGATTCAAGCCTATTAACACGAAGCTTCAGGGATAGAATTTGGCTAAATTGTAACAACTTGCCTGTCTGTACTCTTATTACATTTTCAATCCACATGTCACAAGTGAAATAAGAGCTTTATGTGAGGAGAAATGGTGTGACATTGGCAAAAAAAAAAAAAGCATGAGGAAAACCCTCCAAACAATAATTTACCACAAAAGGATTGCCTCCATTTGCCCCCAAGGGTTGTCTGACACCCTGTTACCCCATCTGCTGGCAATAAAGGTGCATTGCAGCGTCCGCAACAATGATCGTATTCTGTCCGAGGTGAAGTACAACAGCAGCTGGAAAAGAATGAGCCTTTAAGTGAGCACAGCCTTGTGAAAGCACATGACTAATTCAGAGTGACACACAAGTGACATCAGAGGGGGTGACGGACCATGCTGTGACCTCATGGTATTTACGGCTGCTGTGACAGTGGACGATAAGAGGGAACACAGGTAATAAATTCTCTCTGTGAAAGCATTTATTTAGCTGTCGAGTAATCACTTTACCTTGAAATGAGTGGACAGATTTGTACTTGCAAGCTTGTTTTGTGTGAGATTTCAGAAGTTAGAATGAGTGTGTCACAATGATCACCAGGAGACAAAGAAACCTATTTCAGGCATGCAGAGATCAAAGCTGGTTTTGTTGTCTTTTTATGTTGTTTTTAAGCTTCAAGCTCATTTAGATTAATGGCACCCATCTTTACAATTTTGGTTTGTGCTCATGAGTTTGCAGACACAAAAAGCAGAAGATGTGCCATTAGTCACGATTGGCCGACACCACAGAGCCCAAAATGCAAGTAACTTGGGAACATAATGGAGCAATTATGTGCTAATTAGCCACACATCCCCTCTAAGAGTTAGAGACTGAATGACTATTCAATATGAGATTTAGTATTTGAGTAGTTGTCACAAGGTGTATACAGTACTGCATCTGCCCAAAAAAGCAGTTATTTAAGATTTAACATTACTTACAGATCACACAGAGTCACAGAGTATCAGATAGATATTCTAAATATGTATCTACCCAACGGATGATATTAACTTTTATCTGGAAAAGTTCATATCAGTTAGTTCCTCTTTGAAACTTTGTATAGAGAGTAAAACTGTGTGTCTTAAAGACAGCATCTGCATGTCTATACACTGATAATTGTTTGTTTAACCAGTGTACCTAGCTAATTTATTGTTCACTCTACATAATGAATGTACCCACTACCAAATGGGTTAATTTAATTTTGCAAGAATCAAAGAGTGATCTTTTTTTTTTTTTTTTAATGCAAGAAATTGTTTTCAGGCAGTTTAAATGCTTATTAACCAGGCAGTTTATGTGACATGCTCTAAGTGGAAAGTCAAGATGTTTACATGGCAGAAATGTGTGCCACCGATGCATAAGCCCCTGTTCATGTTTCAGAATGATGTGGACCAGAACACATCGGCCTCCTTTGCACACATGGCAAGGACGTGTGTGTTCAACAGCAGCAACAGTGTCCACCATATGTTTGGCTCTCTCGACCGCTGCCCTCCAGGCAGCTGTGGCTTTGCACGCCTGTCCGTGTTTATTATAGTTAGCTGCAACTTTACATTTAGGACAGTGAATCCTTTCACTTAGAAGTAGATCCATCTGATTCAAGTGAGATGGATTACAACATCACATGTATTTAATCCTTTCTGGACGCTTGTTTGCATTTTGATATGATTTTAAAATGAATGCAAGAAAATGAAAGTGTATCCCTGGCATGCTGTTTGGTACAGTGATGGCACATTACCAATCTTTTGTTTCCAGGGGCTGCCAATCTGAAAAAAGCTGACTTAAATGAAGTAGGAAGGGAGCTAAAACAGACAGTAGCCTGTGCACTTCCTGCACAGAGACGGTGCATGCATAGCTGCGCACACAATGCATTTTAGATACATGGCGGCTCCTGATGGGTGCTAAGGTTGTGTTTGTTTACACACAAACCTTCACTTCCTGCCCTGCTTTTTCATTGGTAATTAATAATACACAATTTTCACTAATAGGCTCCTTCTCTCACCTCTGTCTCCACCCTTCTTCTGTGTTGTCATTGCAGATGTAGCAGACGGTTACATTGATCATGTGCATTGAAACGGCACCTTGTTGTCTGTGGCCACTTTTAAATTTCTCAGAAACTGGGATCACATAGACAAACATCAGGATATTGCTTCCATGTGAGCCGCAGCACTCCCCCATCTCTCCTTTCGTGCTGTTTTTGCTCAACCTTCTCCAAGTTGTAGGTCTGACTCAGGTGTTCAGCTCACACATGAAGTTCACCTATTATTTACAGCCGTATGAAAGGAAGAAACAAGGCGTGTTTGCATCAAAGCCCTCCCAACTGATTTTCCCCAGACGGTATCACTTTTAGTTTTGCCTCGTCAGTTTTGCCAGCCATGCTGATCCAAACAGGACCAATTATTTTTAGTGCTTCTGCAGAATATAGAGGGTGGGAATGTCTGGACTCCTCAGGAAATTGCTCCCCACATCCCAGACAAAGTGACGGACCATTCTCACACCCTTTCTCAGACAATGAAACTGAAATAAATGCTGAAATAAAAAAAGTAACGCGAGAGATGTAGTCATTCGCTTTTGCCCAATCCCCCCCCCCCCCCCAAAAAAAAAATTCAACATTATACTACTGTGAGCCACAGATGAACGAATGTGGGACTTTAGAGTGGCCAGCTGAGGTTTGTTCGCATGTAAGTTGTATTAGTATACAAGTGTGTTTATGTGGTGGGAGATGGAGCCTTTGCAGCAGGGGCTTTGTGGTTCTGTCCTGCCCTCCCCTGCACTCTGTGAGGCAGTGTTTTGGACTGGGGCCCAGGACCAAGCCGGAGGCACGCTGCTCTGCTCCAGCCTCTCCAGAGCGCCGACTCTCACTGACATTACATCAGCTGGGGGAGACATAGTAGACTAGTGTGTGTGTCTGTGTGTACTGGAGTGTAAGTGCTCCCTTTAAGCTTGTTGCTCTCAAGCAAAACAAAGTGGTCCGCAGATCAGCTCTTCTACTCATTCTGAAAGTGCAAGGTGTCACCAGTAGAAGAAGAAAGAAAGGTGGCCAGCGGAGAGAAAGAGCATTCGGACATGGCTGTGCGTATCATACGTGGGATGGAGGATCTGGTGGCATCGGGTAGCCAGCTTGTCTGGAGCCTGGCGCATCAGACACTGAGGAGCTGGTACATTCGTGGGCTGATGCCATGCAGACGCTTCCTAGAAGCCTGGTTCAGGATTGGGAAATGCTACCAGGTATGAGGGCATTAGTGTAAATATCTCAAGTGGGAGGAAGTCAGATAAAGCTGATTTTACTAGCTGCCTGGGCAGCACTTGTGATTAATTACTGTATTGGATTTTTATGGCCAAACTTTCCTCTGACTGAAGTGAGTCAGTGCTTTTTCCTCATCTGGCTCATTAGTGCATGCATGTGTTTATTTGTGTGAACGTGAGGAGTCACAAAGTCTGTTTTTTTTAACAAGGGTCCCTCTCCCAGGACACGTGGTAATCATTTGGAAAGCAGCGTGACCGGCCGTTTGATCTCGGCGTCCGGGTAACAAGGGGCACTTCCAAAGTTTTCTTTGAAATGTGTGGTTCCTGGAACACCTGAGCGCTGTCTGCGTGGTTTACGTATCTTACTTTCATGGACGTCATCTGGGCAGACTCAGGTTTCTCTCTCGGGTTTTGCTCTTTCCCTGCATGCTATCATGTGAAGGTAAAGTTCATTTGTGTCTTTGAAAGAGCAAACGGAAAACCTGACACTGACTTCTTTGAAAAGGAGTTCTGAAAAAAGACAGGTATCACATCCCTTTAATTTTAAAGCAGCGCTATTTTCATTTTCATAGTACTTGAAATTGACTTCCTCAACCCCCAAAATGCACATAATACAACAATTAAATGTAAGCATTCCTCTATGTCACTGAAAAGTTTGTTGTTTCCTAGAATTAATCTCTGAAGCATCAAAGTGGGCCTGTCTGTGTAGCTTTCAGTCTGTATTATTTGTTTAACCTCTTCATATATTTATAATATTATAATTTTGTTTTCCTTTGTATAACCACTACTTATCCATGTCAATACAGCCTGTATTATTTGAATGAACTGATAACTAGATTGGGAAACCATGGGTTAATTTAGTGAGGTGATAACCTGATTTTAGTTATCATAAAGAACGATACAAGACCTTGTTTCTGCTGTGCACATTATTTTACGGAGGACAGGATACCGTTATAGACACTTTTAACAAATAATTAAACATTGACACGGAGAGTAAAAACTTATGGATGAGAGGCTTTGTGTCCCACACAGTTTTAGATAGTGAGCTCACTTTAACGACTGGCTGTGAGTTTAAAATCAGACCATTATCTAAAGACCTTTGTCCCTTTCTTTCTGTTTTGATGTCCCCGGCTTACAACAATACAGCATTGATAGATAGGCTCTTGGAAGGACTGTGGCTTGGACAGCACCAACAACTCATAAAAGGGTTGCTATAGTGATTAATCCCTGTTTAAACAATGGACATTACTGTCATCTACTATAATTCTTATCAAGGCAAATCTTGTTATGTGTGGAGTTCAGGAGAGTCCTAAATGCAAAAATGTGGCTAAGAGGTAATATAACAATATCAGCTTTAATACGACTTACCAAAACTGTTGCAAGACACAGTTCAAACATAAACCAGCAGAAGGTCAAACAGCACAACACCAAATCAGAAAGGCAACCGTACAGGTGGCCAGTAAACAGATAAACTGATGACTAACAAAGGGAGGACAGGAGTCTAAATACACAGGGAATTAATGAGACTCTGGTCAACGCAATCAAGAGGCATGTGACAATAACAAGGCTAGAAAAAAAAAAAACCAACAACAACAAAAAGAGGGAGTAAAAACGTGACATGACGCACACGAAAAGATAAGAAAGAAACACTGACAGACACAGACAAGAAAGCCCAGGAGACACAAGACAAAAGAGAGCAAGACACAAAGAAGTATGAAAAGAGAACCACATAATGGACAGACCACAACAAAGCTGCCAAAGATGTGTTTCTCATACAGTCGAGCTGCTGTGATTCTTTGTTTGTCTTTGGCAGAGATTCAGAGGCTTAAACCTTTGGACACGTGCACAGTAGACTGAGGAGGTCGTTTTAAAATCTGGAACTTTACAGCTTTCAGCAAAATTATGGCACAATAAAAAGTTAGCATGACCGTACACACAACTGAACACACACATCCAGCTGTCTCTGGAAGCGTAAGTCTCACTGAGGTTTTGGGTGTTGAAAAACAGCAGCTTGGAAAAGCAGCCTGTGCTGTATAAAAGTGAAATGACTGCTCTGTTGTGGTGCTGAGAACGATATGTCCTAGTACATTTAAGGTTAACAAAGTGCCACAAGACGTCTTCCCTGCCTGTGGTCTCCCTGAATGGAGGTCAGTGTGACCCTCAGTTACCTCCAAAGAGGCCAAATCCCAAAAGTTGTCACCTCAAGTAGGGTAAAGACCCTGCAATGACAGAGGAAAAACCCCCCAACAATCAGACAACCCCTATGAGCAAGCACTTGGAGACAGTGTGAAGAAAAAAACTCCATTTTAACAGGAAGAAACCTCCAGCAGAACCAGGCTCAGGGAGGGGCAGTCATGTCCTGCGACTTGTTGGGGGTGAGTGGAGGAAGGCAGAACAAAGGACACTGTGCGAGAAAGCCAGACTTTCAAAATAAAAGATGAAATAGCATAGTGGTGTGTAAACACGTGGAGAGTTCCAATGATGGAGAAATGCTCAGTGCGTCATGGCAAGCACACAGCAGCTGGGGCCTATTACATCTTAACTAAATGATCACATGATCCAGCCCCAATGAGAAGCTTTAAAATTATCACTATAAGCTTTCTTATATGTTGAGATTGTGTTTGCTGGCGCTTCTTCCCTCTAGTGTGTTTCACAGGCTCAGTCTACTACATGATATTACAAAAACCACTTTGAGCTGGTCAAACTAAGAGGGAATGAAGTTTTTGAAAGATGAAATAACATTGAACCATGTCAATGTTTCAGCTGTGCTTGTAGTTGAACTTCCTTTTGACAGTATCAAGCTAGCTGCTTCCCATTGTTTCCCATCATCATGCTAAGCTAGCAGCTGCTCATGGCAGCCTTATATGCAGCTACTCTACAGACAGGAGTGTTTGAATAAAGCCTGCAAATATG
This sequence comes from Haplochromis burtoni, assembly GCF_018398535.1. Classification (NCBI taxonomy): domain Eukaryota; kingdom Metazoa; phylum Chordata; class Actinopteri; order Cichliformes; family Cichlidae; genus Haplochromis; species Haplochromis burtoni. Next base: position 683,666 of record NW_024582606.1, read on the forward strand.
AAGTGTGTTCATAGTACATTGTAGCAGACCGATGCCTCCACTAGCAAGGAATAATATATGTTAACACAAGGAAATAAATATAGCAGTGTCGCTGCATTCCTCAGTGCTACATAGAAATCCCTTTTCTGTATTAATGGCACTTGGAGTGTGCACGTCTCAAATGATCAGAACCAGATCAAAGTGTTGGTGGCAGCTCAACACGCTGAATTAAAAAATTAAGTTATAAGTTATCACAAGACAATAATGTTTACGGTGCTCTGCAGTGAAAGACAGTTCTGCTGACTGCAACATAATGAGTCTTACAAACCATTCATCATAAACAATAGACTGGGAATTCAATTAAACTCTGGAGGAGGACATCATTGTCTTTCACTGCTTTTTCTTTACAGCAGAGGAAAAAGTGGGATGACGACATCTTAAATGTTTTCATAGGGCTAGTGTTGATGCAGAGGAAGGATATGTGGGTGAAAAGGACACACCAGCAGACAGGATATGGGATCCTGTCTGGCGGCAAAAGAATCTCCCATGTCTTTTTCTGAGATTCACTGTGGCCTTATAAAAAGCAGACCTGTGGCCAAAGTGTTGCCAGTGGACTTTTAAACAATAGTTTTCAGACATGTAAAGAGAATGATCTTGTGAAGACTTTGATCTTTGGGAGCGTGGGTCCCAAATGGGTGCTTAGCTTGTGGATTTTCTTACCTATTCACTCCTTCATCACAAAGCCAATCGTGACACTGAAGAGGGCCTGAAAAGAGGCCTGAAACAGTGGAGGCACAGCTTTGAGCTGAGATGCACAGGTGGATGTGGAGACAGTGAGGTGTTCTGGTGTTGTTTTACAGGAGTTGTCTTTGTTTCTCCCCTCTAGATGACAGAGGGCCGCCTGTGCCAAGTTCACCTCCTTGATGACCGCAAGCTGGAGCTGCTGGTTCAGGTACGTCACCCTTTTAATTTATTTCACATTGTATTTATGGTGTTTTATGTTTAAAAAAATAATAATAGTAGTAGTTTAAACTGAGCTCCTGCATATTATTTAAAACTTTACAGCCCAAGCTTTTGTCCCGTGAACTGCTAGATCTGGTAGCGTCACATTTTAACCTGAAGGAGAAAGAGTACTTTGGATTGTGCTTCATAGATGACACGTAAGTACATTTCCACATTTGTACACTTTAATGCAAAAGTGCACTTGAGGAAAATTTACTTTAACAATAAAAGGGAAATAATTGAAAAATAGCTGTATTGCAAACATGATTTTCTTTTTTTTCTTTTGCAATCAATCCCTGCTCAGTGGCCAGAGTAACTGGCTCCAGCTAGATCGTAAAGTCCTCGATCATTACTTCTCCAAGACTTCGGGGCCTTTGGAGCTCAAGTTCCTTGTGAGGTGAGTGAGTGTTTTACTGGAAGCATCAGCCTATCATGTCTTATTGTTCCTCACACTATAATAATGAGAGCCCCGTTTTGAAGCAACATCCACTGTTTCGTCTTGACCAGCAGGTGGCAGTAATGGAACATGGTTTAAATCCAGCTGTATGTCTTCCAAACAGCATTACTGTGTTGAACATGATGATGTGCTTAATGCTCAAACACTGGCTGACTTGCACTGGCAATCTGTTTCTAGTAAGCCTTACTGACCCAAAATAAACTTTTCACAGGTTTTACATTGAGAAGATCACCCTCTTGAAAGACAACACAACAGTGGAGCTGTTCTTCCTAAATGCTAAATCTCTAGTGTTTAATGTAAGTGTTTGCGAGCAAAATGTGTTTTATATAATATATATGAGCAAAGAAAATCAGCTCACAGCAGGCTATGTGAAGTTGTTACATCTGAAGCAATTTATTATATTTTGTATAAGGGTATCCAAAACTGGCATTTTAATAAATTGCACACAATAGCTGATTGCATTATGGGAAGATGCATAACAGCTTTGGGTAATTTAATTTTGAGTAAATATGAAGAAAAAAAATCTACATGATGCACATTTTAAAAATAAAACATGCACTTTTCTACAGAATTAATATTGCTCATTTTGATTCCCTATTGTTTTAGCATGACAAATCACAAATTCCCATCATTTTGCTTCAGATGTAACAACTTCCCATAGCCTGCTGTGCGCTGATTTCCTTTGCTCATGGCTCTTTACACTGAATTGTTGTGCCTACGTAATATTTATTCATAATATACTGTTATATCTCTCAGCAGGCCCTCTACCACCGCTCAAGAGCAGAATGCTGCTTTCAGTGGCAATTGGAAACCATCTAGTGTTGTTCTAATTTACTAACGGTGTTATCAAAGTCGAATGTTAATGTTTAGGGTACATTCAAACAGAACAAAAGGTTTCAACACAGAAATGAAAAACTCAGAGCTCCGGAGTCACTTTCCCTTTGTATTTTAGTTAAATTATTTATAAAAAATTAAGCAAAATTATTGTGCTACTTGCTGACAAGAGTTAATAAACGTTAATAGATACTGGTGTTTGATTATTTTTAATCATTTTGAAATAAACTGTTAAATGTGTGAAGTTCTGCGCAAATTTGCTAAAAGAGGACAGGGGAACGTGGGGTATACGAGGAGCACATGAAGGCAGCACGTGATCAAACGTTGCGGTTGCCGTTTTTTCTTTTCGCGGGGAGAGCAGACTGATCTCCATGGGAGACGCAGACTGTTGAACCTGCTTTCGGACCGTACCACTTTGCCGAGGGGGCAGCAACTTCAGTCAGGGCATTAACCCAGGCTCTCTCTGCACTCCGGTGTGTGCGTTAAGTTTTAACGAGTAAACGACAGGATAAATTCGGGGACTGAAAAACATGTTAAATCCTCTTCACGGGCAGTTTTTTTTTTTTTTGTAACACGGGGTTGACTTTGCGAGAGTGGTTCAGTCGGTAACGGTGGGACCGAGGTACGGGACGGGAAGGTTTTTCTCTCAAGTCAAGTGTTTCAAACGGGCTACACATTGTCTTTTTAAATACCCTTGCCAATTTTTTCTTCTTCTTCTTTTTTTAACAACAGGAGACCATTGAAGTGGAGAGTGAAAATGTGTTCAAGTTAGCCGCGTTCGCATTGCAGGTAAGAAAGATTATGTCGCAGCCTTTCCAGGCTAAAGTGTTGTCACTCAGCCCAAACGAGGACGCTCGGTGGACTCGCAACATTTGAAAATAGTTGTCTCTTGAGGCGGTGGGGGGGCTACAGTCGGAGCTGTTGTTAACCAAACTGCCTTTTTATATCAACAGTGACGTCTAAAATCACCTTATGCTTCGACTACATGCTTGCTTTTAGCTATTAGCTATTGAAATGAATGAAATTCTAAATTAAACGTGTTGATGTTTACTATGTAATGTTGCCTTTGTAGGTACTGACCTCTGCGGTAATGTTAGCTACTACCACAGTTTATTAAGTCTTGACTTTTCTAGCAATATTTTCACTAATTTCTTTGTTTTCCCATTTTTAGGAGGCCAAAGGAGATTACAGCAGGTAAGAACCCCTTGAAATATTGCCTGGCTCAAAGGTCTTTATTACATCAAGTTGATTTTCATTCAAAACAGTACTATCTGTTGAAGTTTAGAAAGATGTTTTGAACGGATTTCCATACACATTTTTATAAGTTAAGTTATGCACTTGAATGCAGGCTTTGCATAATCTATAAAGTATTTGTTCCTGTCATCTATAAAGGAAGCAGAGTTTGCAAAGTTCATTGGTCAGTTCTGTTTGTTTAAACGATGGCTGTCTGTTAATGTACAACTTGCTGGCTCAGATTTTGTATTATGGTGGACTTATCTGAGTTAATAATTTTGTTTTTCTTTTTTTTTTTTTTTTCTGGTTGTTCTTGTGGCATTTACCTGAACCTCATGTGGCTTGGCATTATCCACATAGTGCTTTCAAAGACAGATTTACTATTAATTCCTGGCTTGGCGTATGCAATTGCAATGATGCAATGTGTTTGTGCTCTAAACATATGGAACACTTTACAGATTTACTTTTTGGCATGTAGTGATGGCGTCATCTATTAATAAATGTCACCTACCCTAACAAACATGGCCTGAATGACACATGTACAAACATGGGACGTAGTGTACACGATTGGGTCGATGACACTGGTGGGAGATTCTGTTCCAGAGCTCAATAATCTGTTCACTAGTTGTGATAATGCTTTCATAGTCAACTTGCTCTCAGAAGCCTGCCTAGTGATAAAGTGTGGGGGGGTTTTTTTGTTTGTTTTTTTTGTTTTTTGTTTTTTTCCCCCTCCAGTCATAGAAGTGAAGGACATTTGCTGCCACTAGTAAACACTGGCCTGTCTGATTGAATGAGCAAGCAGCTTGAAGCAGCCTGAACCTGCATGTGTTGTCTCTTTGCTTTGCCTCTAAAGGCCTCTCCGTCCATTGTGCAGAAACAAAGATTTGTGCTTTGTAAGGCGAGTGCGCTTGTGTTGTTTGAATGGCGATATATATGCAATGCTGAAAATGCAGTTCAACCTCTTGTCAAACCTTTGCCTTTGTTCTCCTGCAGAAAAAAAGAGAAAAACACAACTTGGCTGCATCTGCTTGTGCTCATTAACTTGCTCCATTTTCTTACAAGCGCGACTGACCTGATAAATATTAATTACCATTTATTATAGCTTCAATGCAGATTTATTCCTCTTGTGTTTCATTTCAGTGTGTTTTGATTTCAGGCTTGTTATATCCTTAAAGTGTAACATGCACTTTACTGTCTGAACTTTCAGTTCATGTGGGTGTAGGGATGGGCTGTACTTTGCCCTGACTCTGAAAGCACAATAAAAGAAAACTGGCCAACAAATCTGGAAGAATCAGAGAGGATGATGGGAAGTTTCCAAATCAAACAGTTCTGTTTTAGTTTTTTGGGAGTTTCGTTAGTCTGTATTTGCAGGGATATCTACTTGCATTGTGGTTGCTAGATTTTAGGCTGTAAAACACAATAGATTTTGTTTACTTTACACATTAATAAATAGAATGGATTTCCCTCAGTGGCAAAATACTTTTTTCCTTGTCTGACTTGATCATAGCACCCCCATCCCATTTATCTACCACTATTATTGTCCTGGTGCATCCCCCACTTCTCTGTGGAAGTATTTCTCATCCCTGTCAGTGATCTCCTTTATTTCTACTCCTGTGAGAGAATAGGCCAAGTAAATCCCCTCAGGAAGCATATGAATGTGCCTCCCATATACTGTATCAGTGAAGGGTCCTGGAGCAGTAAAGATTAGCTGCGGAGGAGTCAGGGAGCCCTCCGCATACAGACACAGCTGCCTTAAGAGGGATGAGCCAGACCCACTGTCCAATTGCAGACAACTTGGCGTCAGGAGGACTCACTGTAGTCATGCTTTTGTTTTGGTGTGGGCTGGCCCCCTGCTGTGATTTGAATTAATGCGCCATCAGGTCTCCCATTGTGTTCTGTGTTAGAATTCCTTTTTCTGTGCAGTATTGCATACTGATTCACACTTTATTGCTGTCCTCTCCGCACCTGCAGGTATAATTCACAGCAACAAGTTTCAGCAGTTCTCTGGGGTTTGGTGGAAGCATTGGAAATCACTGAACTGATTGATGGCTTTAATTATGCCTTACAGTTTAAAGAGCGGCTGGGGATTTTTTTTTTCTTTCTTTTGAGTAATTGTAATTACCTTCAAATGTAATCTTCAGACATTTGTCTATTCATCTGTTGATGATTTCGAGTTAACTTGAGTGTCTGTTTAGTTCAAAATGTGCGGCGCATAAACTGGCATTACACCCAGACAGTTTTGGTCTTCAGTTCTATTTGCAGGTGTACCCTGTAGTTAGTGGTCGATTCACAGCAACCAGCTCTCTCATTGTGCTCTCTTCCAAACTCGCCATGTCTCAGCCCTGTGGAACAGCTGACACATGAGCATTATCGCTCCCACACTGGGTAGGCTGCTCCGGGTTGGGCTGCACTGGGTGTAGGAATTGCCCCCACGCTGCATTCTGCGGGAAGATAACAGACATAGTAATGAATTCCAGATTGCTGACACGGCAGTGCGGCTGCAGAGTAGATCACCTCGACAACACCAGGCCCCAGCTCCCCATAAAATGTATGCCATCAAACACACAGCTAAGTGCCGTGGCAGCAAAACCCAGTCAACCTAGGAGAGGTAACTACAGGGGAGAATGAGTCAGGAGCCTCTGTCCTTGTGGTGGTTCACTCTTTTCCTTTGGTTTAGGGAGCAGGTTCGCATAGCTGGATCGTTAGGGTTCCGTCTTACCGTTTGATTCCATTACTCTCTGAAGAAGATGAGCTAAAGTGATGACCACAAAGTCAGCTTGAGGTTAAATGGTTATGATCTTAAAGTCATTCAATACTTATTTTCAAGGTTATTGTAATTTAGTTAGATAGCACAAGAGCTGAGGATGTTCTAATAGCTTTATATTAAATATGGTGTGATCTACATATTAATATTATAGGCCTGTCTGAGAAGACATGGATTGTTTTGTAATAGGACTGGCCCATACAGTACTTTTCAACACAGGCAGAGGCTGCCAAGTGCTTGTGAATGGCTTTTGTTCAGGTCTCCAGTGGACTGGCCCGCCAAGCCTGAGCCGTTTTTGTCTGACAGAAACTGTAGACCCAGTGCTCCCATCTACAAGAGGCTGCAGTGACTCATGGTTCAGTATCAGAGACCTTGACAGTCAGTAACACCACAGTTCTGTACAGATAAAGTGATTACAACAGTTGGTTGGTTTGTGCATGAGAACACCCCTTCTTTGGCTTACCCGTGAAGAGGAATCGATATACTATTATTTACATGCAGTAAATTACATAACTGAAGTGGCTTACTGCGGAGAACCTGCATAGAACGGCTTTGATATTTTTTAAGAGATTATTTTTCTCCAAGCCCTTTGTGACTTAAAAGCTCTGCATGTGCTGCGCAAATGAAGTCTGGCAAGACATGAATAAAGCCCAAGTTTTGTCTTGGCGGGACGTTATACTCTTTCTACCTCAGATAAGAAAGATGAAAACAATATCCTGACAGTGCACCTTTTCTAAAGATCTACAAGGGTGAGTTATTGCTGCCATGCCTTAAGATAGAAATCCAAAACACACTGTGAAAGTCCGAACATGTGGAGAAATGTTCTCGACACATTTTTAGACTTTGGGTTGAGATTTTTGTATAAACACTGAAATTTTCTTTACTCATGGTCAACACAGGCCACTTACTTTAAGGCCAAAACAGGATACCTTGGACTTCTAAGCATGATTCCCATGTATAGGAAGTCTTGTACACTATTGTGTGTTAACAGGCAATAATCGGTGCAGTTTTGGTGCTTTACTGTCACACTGCCAGCAATAAAGGATAGCACAATAACTTTTTCTGTTACTGTAAATTAACAGAATTTTTTTTCCCCACTCCAGTGCTGAAGCTGCTACATCAGACCTGAAACAGCTACCAGTCCTGCCCACCAGAGTATTAAGGGAACACCCGTCTCTCAACTACTGGTAAGATATCTGAGATCTTGTGGTCTGAGAAAACCACAAAATGCACGAGGATAATGAATGATTAAGTAGTTTCGGATTAGCACCAAAGAAACTTTCAGCCAACACCACAGCCCCTTTCTTCACAACTCTAATAAATCTGCTCACTGGTCAGCAACGCCTGGTTGAACACAGCAGTTAACTCTTCTGATGAGCTTTTTTAGGTGTCAAGGTTGAATGCAGACCTAGTCTCTTATTGTCAGAAGCTTTTTCCTCTGACAGTGTGACTCATTAGCGTCTGGGTCGTGTTAATTACTTTTGCTCATTAGTCCTGGAGAGCACTGGGAGGTGCTGACAGCCACAGACTGTCTGAAAGATCACTGTCTGCCTCTTCAATCCACTTTGCTCTTGCTTATCTTGGTCATCTGAGGCTGCTACAGTCTCTGAAGCTGATACAGCAGTTTAATATCCTAATTAAAATTACATTGTTATGGTGCTTGGGTGACCACATGTACACGTCTGTCGTTCTCGCTTTCTCTGTGTGTTAAGTTTCAGTATGTTTGCAGTGTGGCTGTTAAGAAATGATTACAATGGGATGTAAATGTGAGGTGTTTGCAGGAGAGGTAGACGAGAGCCATTAGCAAGCCAGTAGGGCAGACTGCATTTTCTGCATGAGCAGTCAGAAAGTGTGTTGGAGAAATGGCCCTCGCACAGCAATCCCTCTGTGGCTTCAATATGCTACACTTGATGGATTATTCATTAAATGTTTTATCTATCCATTTACAGTGAGGAAAAAGTGATTGAACATTACAAGAAGCTGATAGGACTGACCAGAGGGCAAGCCATTGTTCAGTAAGTCATGAAAACGTGTGTGTGTGTGTGTGTGTGTGTGTGTGTGTGTGTGTGTGTGTGTGTGAGAGAGAGACTAAAAATGATTTAAGGCTGAACTTCTCTTCTGCATTACAGCAGCTTCTACATCAGGTCTTACTCTTTAACTTAACATGTCTGCTCTGTGGTGGCTGTTGTTTTAAGAGGTGACTGTCACCATGCCAGAATGTGTCATTAATTAGAGGAGGTGCTCTTAGAGTGGGCAGTTTGCCAGCCAGCCTTGGGAGAGTGTCAGCCCTGCACTGTTTTTCCCAGGACTGTAATTCTGTGCAACCCTGGGTCATTTACACTCCGATGATTTCTGCCCTTGAACTGATCAATGGACTCTGTCACAGCCCTGAAACAAATCGATCAGCTTGCCACTTCAAATGATTGTGGCTTCTCAATGGCTGTAGCTTAAATCCCACTCAGTCTGTTGTATTACAACAGCCAGATGACAGTGATGAAGTGTAAGTGGCTGAATTCCTGTTAACCTGTTCCTCTTTCACTGAAGGTATCTGGCCCTGGTGGAGTCCCTGCCAACATATGGAGTCCATTATTACCCAGTGAAGGTAATGGCAGTGCCTTGTGTCATACAGTAGCTTAACATTAACACAAGCTTACGTCTACATCTAGTCTAAACACATCAATCTAACCCCTATTCCTACTTACTTTTTTTTTCCTATGATGGTTGAAATGTGAGCTTTTTGATTCAGCTAAGACAGCAATCTATCCATTCAGCTTTTCTCACTTTCTTATTCATGCACAGTTTTATTTTTCCCTTACCAAACCTAATTAAATCAAGGTGTGTGAGGAGATCAAACAGCAGTGTTGAAGTTTTAAGAGCTTAAATGTATTTGATCTCTTCTTGAGTTGCAATTGTTGTGAGCCTAACAGGGTAATTACTTTGGTAACAGGCCTCTTTCTTTTTTTTAGACACACCAATAAAGTTACCTCTAAGGAGTGAAAGTGTGGTTTATTTGCATGTGTGTGCTTTCCTGCAGGACAAGCAAGGAATACCGTGGTGGCTGGGAGTCAGCTATAAAGGCATTGGCCAGTACGATTGGCAGGATAAGCTGAAACCTCGACAGGTGGGTTGACCTCTCGTTATAGCTGCTGTATTTGCCACAGTTGCTCTTCTTTCTCTTGTCCTGTCTTTGGTGAAGGTATACTTGTACTGCATTCATCTGTTTGTCAGATGAATCTACTTTGCCAAATTGCATGAAACTTTATGGAGACACAGAGCCTGAACTAAAAAAGGGATATGTTAAATTTTGGTTTGGATCTGCGTTCCTATTTATAATTTACTTGTTTTACTTGTTTGTTGCTTTTGTTTGGTTTGCAAAGTTACTCAGACTAGCTTAGGGTGTGGGCTTTATAAATAGACCTGGCTTTCTTACAAGTGCCATTTAATACTTGATCAAGTCACTCATCGAATGTAAAGTTGAAAGCTCTTAAGTTTGTGGAAGTATGATGCATTGAGGGTCATTGAAAGGCTTTGTCTGATGACAACTCTGCTTCCACTCATGTGTTTCTTGCTGGCTGGTTAATGATCCATCCAGACTGTAAATAGGTGTAATTAAGACTCTGGTTCCCATGCCAGTCAGGAGAAAGAGGAACACAGATAGGGGGGGGAAATATTTTGGAGTGTCAGTATGTGTGTAGTGCTTTCAAGGCTGCAGGAGTAAATACAGTATGGACCAGTATTAGCAGGGGTGGAATGCAGAGTGGTATGGATTATAAAATCTGCTTGCTAAGTTTAAGTGGTAAAATACACAAAGACCTACACTTTGAAAAAATAGTGTCATAGTCCTTTTTTGATTAATTCTAAAAATATATCACCAGGCCAGTGTGTTATTAAAGTAAATAAAAATAACAGCTCTTGCAAAGCTGGTTTTTTTTCTATAATTTGTAGCTTACTCCAGTTATATAAGATTAGTGGCTTTAAAATTATACTTATAACTTGTACTGAATTTGTAGTGGTGTGTGTCTTAAAACATCACTCTGGTAATAATGTAGTTTGTATAGTATCCATTGCAGTTTAAAGATTCCCTGCTTATAGGGCAAACGTTCTTAATGTGTAGCTGTGTCTGTGATTGTTGTCTCCTTTGTCTGGGAGGTGTCATTTAATAATGTTCTACCCAGGCATTTTCACTGGCCTCTTTCTTTAGTCTCATCATAGCTGCTTTTATACAGTATGAACCTGTTGACATAGCAGGGTGTGCAGTACTGAGGCAAGGCATTAATGGGCAGACGCACAGCGTGGCCCTCCCAGCAGTCCTATAGGAGGGGTAATTATGGTGCTCCAGGGAAGCAGCAAAGCTTTGGGACCAGAGTTTTCTCCTCGACAGCCAAGTGGATAGGTAGAATTTGTATTTTGGGATGTTGGAAATGTTCATCCAAAGCAAGACTGCCTTTTTGCCTTTTCTAAGTCTTCTACTCAGGGCAGGAGCATAAAAACTTCATAAGAGTTTCCTGTTGGGGGGGGAGAATGTGGCTTTTTTTTTTCTTAATAACTCTTTTTGTTGTTCTTGCTGGTAATTAGAAGCCTCTGTTTCCCTCATTTTCCTTTACCTTGAAGGGAGGTCTCTATATCCGGGTAGTATTCTTGTCTTAGTTCATAGCCCTTGTATTCCACCCATCCCATCCCTCCTTGCCTCCTGCCCATCCCCTCTCAGCATGCTACATTCATTATGGTAATTATGTGTGTGTGTGTGTCTGTGTGTCTCAGAGGGAACACAATTGATCAAACAAAACAAAACAGTTATCTGTGGATGTGGGTGAGGTGCTGGATTTTAGTATTAAGGGGAGGTCAGTTGACCATCACGGCAGTTTTAAATGTAATTTTCAATTCTGTGTGAACATTTTCCCTTCTCAACAATGTTGCTTTGAACAGTTTTTCATTAAATAGATAACAGGAAATTAGTACTTGCTGCCATTGTTGTAGTGCTGATTTAAAGAGGACAAAACATTTGCTCAGTGCTGCTTTTTTTATTTTTTGATTGTATAAGTCTAGTAAAACTAAAAAGCAGCTATGATAGCTTAACCCAATATTATCTTCTTTCCACACACCCCACTTTGATCACTTTTAACTGAATAACCTGAAACTGAAAAGGCCCCTTTCCCTGCTGTGCTTTAGAAAAGTGACATATTTAGTAAAGTGAATACTCTCCCGCTTCCATTATGCTTACATAATGGAACTGTATATAAGCATGTAGATAACACCCACTGATTATGTATCCCAAAGATCTGAATGTGGAATGGGAGGAAAAAGATGCAGAATTGTAATTAGGAAGCCTGTGATGCTTTAATATGAAGGAGCAAAACTGGAGTGCCACAACTGTTTCTGGGACTCAGGCAGATGGCAAGTCGACATTTAATTTCTTCTTAAATTAAACCAGGAGTCAGTCTCTCTCTCTCTGCGTCACTTGGGCTCTCTCCCTTCATGTAATGGGACCTCATGCTGGTCCACACGTACGATGAGCCAGCAGAACCAAAACCAGTCTTCAGGTCATTACGAGACAGTGTCAGCTGGGGGTATAAAAGTGTTCTCACTCTCTGTTCAAGAAAAATAAAAACTGAACAAACTTCTTTTCTATGGTGTGTGTTTTTGTTTTTTTCCTATTTTCACTCAACTCACCTCACTCCTGTTATGAAATAAAACAGGATTTTTTTTTTGTTCCAGGAGCTACATTTTTATCAGTTTATCACCACTTTGAGCTGTGTGTCATGTTGTGTCATGACTTGGAAATGTACAGTGTTCAAGTAGAACCCTGGTATGTGACGTACTCTTTGATGGGTGTGGCAGATCTTTTTCTGTATTGGCATGTGAGTCAGGGCTCCTTTTTAAAATCCATGTATGATTTTTGAGGACTTGTGGCCCTGGGGGTCCTTGGGCTTGTGGGTGTGTCTCCATGAGAACAGCCTGATCCCATCTGAAACCACAGGCATTTCTGGCACACTTCCACCTGCCTGTAATGACACATTTGGCAAAAACAAGGAAGATGACAGAAAATGAAGACAGAAAATTTTTGTGTGCTGTTAATTCCGGTTAGTTTTCTGGTTTTAGCAAACTGATTCTGCTTTCTCTAAATGTGATCTGGGTGATTTCATGGACTGTTTCCTCTTTGAGAGGTCTCGTGATTGCCGAGTTTGAGGTGTGTCACATCTCTAACATTTTTTTCGAGCAGTGGTTCTACCAGAAGCCGCCTTAGAGTTTTATTATGCGCTGGCACACAGGTGTGAAGTTTCTCTAGCAGAATGAGTGAGCCAACACAAGTATCAGTTGTTACTGTGTGATTGATGTTAAATGGTGGTGACTAGACAGTGGTAATTTTCGTGAGGACCTCCACAAGAAAATTAGGTCTTTAAATGTGTCTACCAGCTGCTAGGAGTGCAGTATTTAGTGGAATGATCTGTCATGCTGGAATACCCTGTTTGAACTAAGCATTTATGTACAGTTTCAGTATTGTAGGCTCAGGTTGTAGGGTAATTTGGGCCATGTTGTGTGCTCACTTGCTCTCACAATGGCAAAGAAAGCCACTGCTATTAATGATTATCCCAAAGTTACTTATTGCCAGCATTTTTTCTTGGTGGGGGAGATGGTTGTAGTGGATTATTATACATGGCAGTGCTCCGTCTTCTGTTTACAGTAAGGGCGGCAGAACACTTCCCACATTTAGTGTGGGGCATTTAAATGTCTGTGAGTGACAGTAAGCAGAGCAAAGGTGAAATATCTGGTTCATCAAATAGCTGTGTACAACCTGCTTATCTGGTTTGACCAAAAAGGAAGAGAGCTGCATAGAAGAGAAGGGGGGGAGAGTGCAGAGCAGTACTAAGCACTGGAGGCTGCAGGAGGTGTCCCTGCTATCGTAGGAGGAGAGAGAGGTGGAGGAGGGGTTGGGGTTAAGGAGGGGGGGGGGGGGCGTGGCTATCTCAACCAAAACTCTTGCAACACCTATCTGGCTTCACAACAGACAAGAGAGAGTATTGTTCGAAGAAGCTCAAGCTCTGTGGGAAAGTCAAAGGATTCAATACAAGTCCAGAGAATTCCTCAGAGATTTGATGAGCACAGATACAACGTTCACGGTAAGCCATGTTGTGGTGTCCACTAGTTACCTGTCAGGCTGATTTAAATAATCTTTAAGTTGGCATGTTTTAGTATCTTTGTGCTCTTCTCTAGATTGTTAGTGTGCTGTGCTTTCTGTAATGTGTAAAGCATTGTGTCTGTCACTGCTGTGATGTGCTGTACTTGTTTTACTGAGAATAAACTCTGAAAATGGAACTGGATACTGGATTCTTAGCCCGAGAAGCATGTGTGTGTGTATATATATACGTTTTTGTACAATGGGGCGTTTCAGTCCTTGTCTCGTGAGTTGGTATCAGGTAAAGCAGTTTCTATGAACACTGGCAGCCCCATTGTTTTGGACTTATTATTATGTTTTTTCCTGTACGTGAGCAGAGAAGAGTTCTTGAAAGGCAACAAAAACTTTAAATCTGTTTGAGTTGTTTCCGTATCGGTAGAACAGATGTTTCTTCTGACACAGAGAAGTCGTGTCTGTTCTCTTCAACAGAGAGAAATGAAAAGCTGGCTTGCTGCCTGGCACAGTTTTGTTCCTGCAGTTGCAGCAGCTTCATAATTGCTCTTTTGTTAGCCTGAACTTACACCTGACTGGCTGGCCCACTGAGTCCCATTCATGACTTGAGCAGTTATTTTGTATACGTTATAAACCGTGTTCACAGGCAGGCTGCTGTGGCTGAATCTAAGCCAGTTTTCTAGATACCCGCCTCTCTGCTTAGTATCTTTTGGTGGTATTGATTCCTCTTTTTTGTTCATGTAATGTAAATCCATATTTCTATAGTGTTGTGTTGGCTGATGTGTGCTCAGTGATGTGTAATCTATCTCTGTCTGTCCCTTCCCCTCCTTTCCGCCCAACCCTCTCTGTGTCTCTGCAGTTGTTTCAGTGGAAGCAGTTGGAGAATTTGTATTTCCGTGAGAAGAAGTTTTCAGTGGAAGTGAACGACCCGCACAGGTCAGAAGACAAACCCACTTACTTTATCTTCACTTAACCTAATAGCTGCTTTTCTTGTATTCTGAAGTGTTCCCATTTTAGTAACTGCTCTTGCTTCCTTATCCTACACCTTACACACTGTGAAGGTCATCTGCAGCCACTGGCCCATTTAGGACACCTTGTTAAAGCCTTTTAACATGTCTGTTAAATGAGTCTTTTCCTGCTGCTCAGTGGCTGTTTATTATTTTAAGGTTGTTATAAGCCCTCTGCCCTTAACACAAGCTTTAATGTGCCACTTCCAGCAGTTAAAGCCATTATTAAACCTAACAGACAGCTTCAGATTTAAAATTATTCCTCATATCTACTTAGTATATTATTACACAGAGATCTAGAAGTTTTAATTATTAGTTTTAATTAGATTTAATAATATTTTTGTTCTCCTTATGCTGTCCAATTATTTCTAATTTCCTTTGATTTGTTATATAGCTGTTATGTATGTAACGGGTACTGTAGTTAGATAACAAACACTGTTGCTGAACTACGTGAAATGCTTCGTTGACACTTGAGCCCTTACTTCCTTTATGTACCCATATAAATGTGTTATCCATGTTATCGCTCTGTAATCAGGTTAACTAGCTAGCAGCTAGTTTGGCACGCCCTTAAGCATAGAATGACTGCCTCGCATTCTCCATTTTCGCCAACTTGCTAGAGCTGTGTCCACTAGGTCTGACTTTAAAATGTTTCATCCACAAACAAGCATGTTCTTTTGCTGCCAGTAAGAGCTGACTTTTAGGAGTTTCTAATGCTCTCTGAGAAACTGAGCACCCGGTGGATTAGTTTTTGATGACAGTGTCCTCACAAGAATAGGAGAGTCTGTAGTTGCACTATGCTGCGAGCTAATGTGGCTGACGTAAGCATTTGATCATTTGCCCACAGGCCAGAGCTAAGTGAGCACCGTAATACTGAAGGACAATCAAAAATGACTTAAAGATTGATTTGAAAACAATAAATAAGAATTGGCTGTGGGTTACTGTTTTTTCTCTTTGTGCTATAGTGGAAGCCAAACTTGGCTGGATTTTTTTTTCTTTTTTACTGTCATTCCCTTGTAATATATATTTGTAATATGAATACATGAAAAACAAGTTGATTAAAACCTTGTGCTTTATGGGATGATGTGACGAGTAGTCTTTTCTGGATACATACCAGATTCATACTGTTGATACCAGCCAACAGATCTTAGACCAGCATTAGTTTGGCTTATATTTCCTGGGACTGTTTGGGGCACACTGGGCTTTAGGTACACACCCAAAATAAAATGAGGAATCTTTAAATGAACATATTATAGGCACTCGAATTTAAGCAATTAAACAGATTGTATCTGCAATACAGCAAGTATTGGATGTCCATCTTATCTTCTACAGAAGAGCAGTGACCAAGCGAACCTTTGGACAGTCTGGCCTGGTTATTCACACGTGGTATGCCAGCCATTCACTAATTAAAACCATCTGGGTGATGGCCATCAGTCAGCACCAGTTCTACCTGGACATGAAGCAAAGCAAAGTGAGTGTCTGCCTGTTTTTTCTCCTCCATGATTCACTTTTCTTTGTTCACACTGTCTGCCAGTTTTTCTATTGTGAAACACAAAGAAACAGTCTACACCAGTTTACACCAGTAATTTACACTGTTTGATGTGTTTAGAGAATATGCATGGTGGTTTCTTGGAGTAGAGTCAATCATAAGATTGAAGAGACCATAACGGACTTTTTCCTTGTTTTTAGTTTTTAAATTTTGAATGCTAAATCTTCTTGTTATTTGCATGTTTTTAGTTTGTCTTGTGGTGTTGACCTATTTTCAGTAGGCTGTAAAAGGAGTAACCTCTAGATGGATTGCAACAAAGAAAAGCTTGCAGTCTTTTTCAGTTTGAACAGTGACCGAATGATGTTTAAACGGTTTGTTGTGTCACAGCCTTTTACAACAATGACTGTTCTTCATGTGATACACTGCCTGATCCGTGTCCCTTACTCGTGACTAGTGTAAATATCTTGACTCAGAGTTTATCGAGGGCTTCCAGTTTTAAAGTAAACAGATTCCATGCCATTGAGTTTTATGTTGGAAGGTTGTTAGGTCTTAAGTTTAAAAGCTGTTATAATTCATGTAACCAGACCCTCTCTAATTCACTTTTGCAAAATGAAACTAAAAGTGCACAAAGTGCTTGAAATTGCACCCCAGGAAATACTTTTATGATGTTGTGGATATAGTATTCATTATAGAATTGTAGTATTTTACGTATTTTTGTTTTATTTGTAGCTTAAGGTGGGGATAAGGGATAAGGCACATGTGCACAAAGAAAGTATTTAGTTTGGAAAGCACAGAAAAGTAAAATACACTGTGAATTAAAAGCAAAGATCCTGGAACAAGTGTTCAACTCTTCCGGAAACGCACACTGGGCTTGAGCACTGAGGCAGGTGTTATGTGTGTTATGTGCATTTCATAGTTAAGATGGTTGAGTGTGTGCAGTTGCAGTTATATGAAGTTATTCAGGCTATGTCTTGGAGGCGCATGGCATGTCAGGTTTGATGCCATGCACAGGAAGTCAATGAAGTCAATTGATGATAAATATTTAGCATGCCACTGCAGCTGTCATGATGCACTGTGCTATCAATAAAATTAAATACTATCGCCTTCCCTTTTCTCCTCCTAATCTTCTCTTTCCTCACTTACAGTCAAAGATGACCACTACCAGGAGTTCAGGAGACATCGCAGTAGACCTCACTGAGATCTCCGCCCCCCGGATCACTAAACTTTCCAGTATTGAGAGCAAAAATCACCTAATAATGGCCAGCAATGGAAGCCTCATCTCAACTGGTAAGCAGACAGATAATCAAATAATGACTTCTATTCTACATCAGATTAATAGGTGATAATGTATTGATTTTTTTTTTTTTATTTTGTCCCTGTTCCAGGTTCTGCTGACTCTGAAGTCAGCGAGGAACAGAAGAAAGAGAAGATCGCTGAATTGAAAAAGAAGGAAAAGGAACTTCAAGACAAACTGTCAGCGAAACTTGAAGAACTGAAAAAGATCTGCTTAAGAGAAGCTGTGAGTGTCTGTCTTACTGGATTTGTTTCCAAAAGTGTCAAATTCTCAGCTGACTTCTGGCTGCTATTCTCATTTGCAGGAGCTTACAGGAAGATTGCCTAAGGAATATCCCCTGGCCACAGGTGAGAAGGTTCCTCAAGTGCGACGGCGTGTTGGGACAGCCTTCAAACTGGATGATCTTTTCCCCTATGATGAGGTGAATGCAGATATTTGTTTGTGCTGTGGTTTTGCTGTGTGAGGCTGCTGTGACACTTGAAACACCATTAGTGCCCCACTGTTGTTGTTTAGCTACGGCTCATTTAGATCAACTGACTTTTTAAAGTGAGGCTTTTGGAGTTCAGTTCTGTTTTTGAGGCCTACACTGTGTAACAAATCATATGAGACTCTTATGGGGAGCTGTACCTAGTTTCTGTCTTTAACTAAAGATGAGTATATAAAATGACACTAAAAGACTGATGTCTTTGTGTTTTTAGCTTTGAGTGCTTTATGTCTGTTTCTTTGTTCATATGGATGCCTCTGCTCCGACAAGATCTGTGTGTTTTTTGGAAAGTCCCCATTAACTGTGTCAGTCTTGTGTTTTCCAACAGGATCCACATCTGAGGAATCTGGAGAGTCGGTTTGCCTTGCAGCAAAAGATTGTGGAAGCAGCCATGAAGCTAGCCAATGAGGCTGACCTGTGCAAGACTGTGAAAAGGAAAAGGAAGCACAACTATCTTGACGCTATGAGAAACCTGAAAGAGATTGAGAAGCAGATCAACGACTACAGGGTCAAAAAAGGACAGAAACCCACTCAGAGAGCCTCACTGATCTTACGAGGTAGATTTCACGAATAGTGGCAGTGACACATACTTGCATATCAGAGCTTGTAGAACATTAGTCATAGTGAGACAAGACTGTGGATAATAATATCAGAGACATTTCTTAGAACACTTGTCTCTCTCTGTCCTCTGACCAGATGATCCCCAGCCTTCAGAACTCAGCTCGCTATCTGACAGCCTCCCTCTGGATGATGGTTAGTGTGCTCAGTGTGCATGTGCTTCCTAAATCCCATCTCATTTATGAATGAGTTATACTTAAAACAATGACTTTTCACTCCCAGATGATGAGCTTGGCTCCCAGAGGCAGCGGTCTCGTTCAGTCCAATACTCCCCCAGACCACACCACGCAGACACTCTGGATGCTCATTACAACAAAGACAGACGAGCCTCTGCCAATGACCAGCTCGCAGACAGCAGGTATGCGACCAGCACCCACACTCATGGAGCATACTTTATTAGTGTCCTAACACTGTGACTGAAGAGGAGACTGAATGTGAGCAGCTACACAACTCTGTTCAGACACAGTATACAGGCAGAGCTCAACACACAGGCAGTTGGAAAGTATGCGTGTAAAATGCAAGAAAATAAAAACAAAGATACATGTAGGCAAGTTGAGAGAACCACTGGATTGATGGGTATGATGACTGATGACAGGGAAACATGGCTGAACTGTTTTTCTGTGGAGATACGCAATGCCTGTTGTTTCTCCAGGGGCCTGAAGCGTGAAGCTAGTACAGACCTGTAGAGTAGATCCAGAGCTACATTCCTGACAGTCAACCTCCTCCCTCCTTCTCCTGCCTCTCCAACAGTCTGCTTATCAGCCCAAACACACCGGCTTTAAAAATAGATGAAAAAACAACATGTCTCTGCCTGTAAAGGAGCAAACAACAATCCCAAGCTGAGAGGAAAAGGGAAACAGAAGGCGGTGCTGGAAATGTTGTTTAAACACCAGCTAGTGTTTAGAGTGGTGCGGGTGATGTTTTACTCTCAGGTTCATTTAAAAGAAGGGTGGTAAAAGTCATAATGCTTGCTGCTGCATGAAAAGATTAATGGTCTATGCAGTGGAACTCATTCAGGTGTAAGGAATGACTAAAGTGCCGCAGTCGAGCAAACCCTGTTTTGTTTTTTCCTTTTTTTTTCTTCCTTTCCTAGATTTACTGTCAAGAAGATAGTGGTGTTAATCATCTGAACATATTTCCTATCTGTGTTCTAGATTACATTATGACCAAGACCAGGAAGCGCACCATTACAGTCACAATGACACCTTATCGGTCTACAGCAGCCCATGTAAAGCAGCTTCCAGGCAGCCACGTGATGCACGCAGCATGCCACCCACTCCCCTCCTCACCCGCAACGCATACAGCAGCACACAGCTGAGGTATGAGCTTTATGTAGTTCTTTCATTATTTTGAAGACCCGCTTCATAAACGGCTCTTATGCATTACATTCACTAACCTTTAATTTTAATTGCAGATCAGAGGATTCTCCACAACACTTCCGCCAGCGTAGCGGGAGTCTGGAGTCACAGTCTCAGCTCATGATCGAGACCAAACCATCCATGCCAACACTGACTGTCCCGTCAGCTCGACGCAGCAACAGCACCGAAATGCTCGATGACGGTTCCTCCTACACAAGCCAGTCTAGTGTGGAATACAGCGTCCCTGGTAACCACCACACCCACGGGCGCAGAGTGCGCGGGCGCCACAGAAAAGACATGTACGCCAACACGGGCAGCATGCCCAACCTGGCTCAGCCAGACACTCGGTGCTATGCCTACCATCCTCGGGCTCGGCCCACCACAACAACCTACTATGTCACAGGCTATCCCAACTACCCAGAACCGGAGCCTTACTCCAATGGAGTCTATGTTTACGACAATGAAATGGAGGGACACTATAATGTTAACCCTTCCTACCACCACACCCAAACAGCTTATCAAAGCCCCAGCGTGTATGGTCACTACGGTAATGACGAGATAGACGGTGCATCACAGAACGTGTACGCCACGATACGGCCATCCAGGCAGCGTCCAGTGCCTCGAAGCAACGAACAGATCAACAAGAACATCCAGAAGGCCCTGGTGGCTGAACACTTGAGAGGCTGGTACAAACGTAACACTGCACAAAAACAGGCTGCGTACGACTATGAGTATGACAGAGGCTCCCAGCAGAGTCTGGGCTATCCAACCACACATGCACCACAAGCCTACAGCAGCAGGAACCTTTCCTACTCGTCAGGTTAGACAATTTCACAATGTCCTCTGAATTATGTTTCTAACACTGGTTCTACATGTTGGTGGGTTGTTTTCTGACTTGTACCATTTTTCTGCCATGTCCTCAGTGGCCTCCAGTGGAAACTGGCACAGTCACATGACCGGCAGTGCTATGCTGGAATATGACATGCCCGTGCATGCACCGCAGTCTTTCTCTTACAGCACAGCCTCCTACGCCCACTCCACCCACAGCAGGTAAGAGGGAAAAAACCTGGCCCTCAGCTCTTCTACTTATCCAATAAGCCACTCCCTGATCCTTCTTATCCTCAGAGTTAAGTGCTAGTGTTTAATTACCTAGAGGGGATGGCTACAGAAAACACGAGCTGCTATTTGGTGTTTTATCCCTTACACCCATCAGCAATGTGAAATAATGTGTTGCCAATTTCATCTTTTCTTTACCTTCACCTATAAATTATGAAACTGAATCCACAAACAGGCCAGTGTTTAATTTCACAGCCGTATTCATTGATGGGATTAGAGGATCTGTGCTGCCCGCAGTCAGTTCCTCCTAAGAGCTTAAAAATGGTTCTGCTCTCCCTAACTGTCCACTGGCCCCTGCTCTCTTATAGATATGGCGACTCCTGGCACAGCCCTGATGGCCAGAGGCGCTGTGCCTTTATCCCTGCTAGTTCTTCCTCCTCTGGTTATCCTTCCACTTCCTCCCTGCCCTCTTCTTCCTTTCCCTCCTCCTCCCCCTCCTCCTACTACTCCCCTGGCTGTCGGGTCAGGCAGGTGGCCTCCAGCCCTGCGCAGCCACAATCCTCCAGAGGGCACAGGCTCAGTAAGGTGTCTTTTTCTAAAGGTAGCTCATAGTAAGTAAACAGCATTGGCCAGACCCCGTGCAGTTGCTTCTTTTAGTGTGCCCGCAGTCTGACTCGTGAGTCTGCTTGTTGATGTTTTGAAGTGAACTTTGCATTTTTGAAATGTTTGACTGATCATTCAGTGTCATGTCTGATACTGTGATTGCATGGCTTCCTTAAGAAAAAATATATAAATATGCTTGTCCTACTTCCTCCTCAACTGCCACATTGTCATCCAGTGGTCACATTTCTCCGCAGTCTTCCTTTACTGTCAAGATTTTGTTTGTTTTTTCCCTCCACTCTTTGCCCATGCGCTTTCATTCACCACTGACCTTTGCCCCCCTCTCATGCACAGATGTCTCCCAGAGTTTGAGTGGCGAGGATGTGATAGGATGGCATGCCCCCCTGGGTATTTAGAGAGGTGTGGTGGTGCTTCCTATGCTACTGACCAGGAAAATTATCCCCTCCCCCCCAATAATCAAAGTCACAGGAGAGAAGAAAGGGTGAGAAAGTGTAAAAACTTCCCCACATGGTGATGGTGATGTGTTAATTTTTATGCATAGCAGGGACTGACAGAAAGCACCAGATCATTTGATTTCACTGACGAACTTTGGTGCCTCGTGGTGGTGGGAGAGCACTTGTGTGGCAAAGGGAAAATGTGACCCCTGAGCACTGTTGCATTGGAAGGCCATGTGTTTGTGTATAGACGGCTATTGTGTCTGTGTGCATCTGCCTTATAAATGGGTGAGAATGTTTGACCCTGGCTTTGAAATCAGCATTCACATTACAAAATCTGAAACACAGGTGATGGCTCACATTGCTGTTTTATATTGACATTTTACCTTTGTAGTTTAGACGCACAGCCCAGGGTTAATCGATTCTAACCCCGTAGTCAGTCACAGTCAGCAGTTTGCAGCCTAATGTGTTTGTTTTGTGTGTTCATTACAGATCCTATATAGATGTCAGCCAAATGGACTCCCACATCAACAGCCAAATGCACACTAACATGGACCCCGAAGAACAGCTTTACTGGCATGAAGACTCAAAACCAGGAACAATAGTTTAGCCGGATACCTTACAACTGTGCAAAAACTTCACCTTGACAAAACGTCACTGTGCCTTAAACTGCACTTACCTGTTTTGTAATTTCCTTGTAAAAGGAACCCAAAGAATGAAGGAATTTAACTTCTGTGGAACTCAGCACGTTAAATGAAGTATTCTCATTTCTGGATCTCTTGAACACAGTTGCCAAACTGATGCCCATCCCTGTATTTTAAATCACAACAAGAACCCCATTGGAGTGTCTAATCATGGGGTTGCGAGTGTTTGTAGTGATGGGACCTGTGCACTGAAACTATACCAAGCCCTGCAGTGGACTGAATGGTATAGCAAAGGGTATAGCATTACTCTTTAGAGATACTGAACCAAGGACTAAAACTGTCTCTCTAAGAGGATACCGAGCGGCAATGAACAAAGAACATGACTGATCCTGTTGTGCTACTTGCACACTCATATGAACACTGTAACCATGAAGGATTAGACACGGATTTATAAGGTCATTAATGAAGCACTGAACTCTTTAAATAGGAGTCGAGAGAAAAGGCTACTTCCGGAAACATTCTGCAGTCACCTGATCCACGTTTCTATTACAACATCTGTTACCGTTCCGGTCTCTACACTCGTTTGTCATTTACAAAGTATTCAGTTTGCTTCACTGTCAATACTTACACCATAATTGAGCCAAATGCTTATTTGTTGCACCACTTAAGTATTACCTGAGTCACCAGTTTCGAATATTACTGCCTCTGTGGGAAGACAGAAAAACCAGTTTTGTTTTGTTTTGAACATGGTTATTTCATCCATGCTGGAAATCATGGACTGGTGCTCCAAATTTCTCTCAAGAGATTAAAACTGTGTAAATGTTGGTATGTAAATACACTGGCTTAGTCTTTTTTTATTATTTTAGAGCATTTTTATGTATTTGAAAAGCATGTAATATATAGTAAACAATTATTGTTAAGCTGGTTCTTAGTAATTTGTATAATTACAATGGTTTGGATTAAAAAAAATTGAATTTCCCAGTGCTTTTGTTTGTGGTTGATATTTATTTAAAACTGAGCCTTCGAAGCGTCTTATCCCCCTTAGTGCAGGACAACACAGGATTTAAATCCAAATCCTTTGAATTAGCTAAATGAACGTCTGCTGGGCCAATTCAGTTAATGAAATTGAGTATAAAAGTGCAATAATCACCACTTCCAGAAGGAAAATAGGTAGAAAACCTAAAGTGTCATTTACATTTAATGACTGCAGAACACAACACAAATGAGTTTTCCTCATATAAATGGTTTGGAAGCTGCTTATCTGGTGTTCATTCAAGGAAGCAGATTATAGTAAGAGAGATAACTCTAAAGTACTGGGGGTTTTTTTTTCTTTTGAGCGTCTTAAGAATTAATGAATACAGAGCTGCAATCACTCATAATGACAGTCAAGTGTGAATAAATGAGCCGGTTATAGAAACTCACTGCTCTGCAGAGTTCTGTCGCTCTGCTGTACTTTCTCACTGCCTTGCTGTGTAACCAGGCACTTTTTTGTGTGTGCGGGTTCTTAAGCTGTAAACCGACCAAACCAGTCTTTAAAGGCTGTCACACCCACTATGGGCTATAAAACCTCTCCTTGTGTCTTCTGTGTGAATGACAAGCTAGTGTTTATAGCATCAAACCCTCCCTGCAGGCATTCATGTTATGAGAAGTCTGTTTTACACATGTTATCCGAGCCCTCCTCCCTTCACATTGTACTATAACCTTTCACTACCATTCCCCTTCCTTTCCTTCCTGTGCTGCTGCACATTTTCTATCGATGTATCCTGCCTCGGGTCCCCTCTTTAAGACGGCCAGAGTTGAGCAGCTTTCCTTGCTCAGAGTGCCTCTCAGTTTTATGCTTCTTGAGCAAGCTCAAGGGAGGTCTTGGACAATTCCAGCTCCTCGGGCAGCGAAAGAGGGGGAGAGCTCTTCATCCAGCTGTCTCCCTGTCTCGGCCGCGCCACACCAGCTGTAGTCAGACATCATGGGAGGCTGTTCCAGCTGACACTTCACTACATAAACAATAGATTTCTATTGACTTTCTCTTTATCTAAAACGCAACACACAAAACTCTTGTAATGCAGAGTGGATTAAGGCTGTACATGGACTCCAATACCTGTGTGACTAATGGAAACGTCAGTTACGCAAAGTATTGAAACCTGTCAAGTACTGGCATCAAATATCTGCATTACAAGTTCATTGACTGAATGGTTTCTGATTTAAACCTGCACTAAACAGTGTTGAATAGTGTATTAGATTACCATGAGAACCATAGAGAACCATAAATGATCGACACAGCTCCTGGATCCTGAAGTGCCTTAAACCTGCATTCTGCATAGAGGCTTATGGGGGAAAAACAACCCTTGGGGCAAACTAGGGAAGAGAGTGGTTGGAGACTGCAGCACAACCCAAATTATCATGAATGTGTGTAATGAACTCCTCACTTCGTCTCCTTGATGGGGTCGCTTCGTAGACAGGGACCATGTCTACGACCACTTGCTGTCAGTTGGCTTCTTCAAAAAGACTTTGGTGCCTCGATGTGGTGATAAAATGATAAGATGGAGTCAGTCTGCTATCAGTTTGCAACTGAATGAGGTCAAGTGGCAGTTACAAGCAATGTGTGAAAATACTGAAATGAACTATAATAAACTGCAAATGTGTTACAATCAACAATGGGAACAGAAATTTCAAACAGCTCCAGAAGGACAGTGATCCAAGTGGAAAATGACCCGCCTGCTGGGCAGCCTTACTTTATATAGGTAATATAACCAGTATAACGGTCATATTTTGTGTATGACAACTCATGAGTGGGTACTGTCCGTTGATTTTCTGTCAGGTCCCCCCCCCCCTCGTTCAGCAAGTCTGTTTCCAAAATGACAATAGCAATGGCGGAAACACACGCACGATGCCTGACAACTGGACTTAAATAAACAATGGGTGGCGTCATGGTGGCGTGGTGTCCATCTTTTGTATACATTTTCTTTTGTGTAAATAAGTTCATGCAAAAGAAAAACTCACCAAATCCCCTAAGCTCCATGGCTGTCCGTTTTAGGACCTTTCAGCTTCTTGTTTCCGCATTACAGCCCCGAAGCTAATATGTTTTAGTTCAGTTTCACTTTTTTCATTAATCCTTGATTTTCCTCAGTGCAGGCAGTTATATGATAAAGACTGTAATAGACCAGCTGTACACTGAGTGATTATTAAATATAGAATGTACAATGTTCCCAATGGTAGCACACACAGGAAGTGTCACACATGAAACACTAAACTGAGCAGCCACAGGGCTCAGCCAAACTGAGATTAAAATGGCTTGAAATCATGCTGTGCTTACTCCCCGAATCCTGCGACTTCCCCAGGATTCAGGGAGTAATGACTCTGACAAGCTATGAAAGGTGAACGACTGGATTAGCTGACCAGGTCACATGCTCTCACAGCTCATTCCTGTCTCTTCCTTCAAAAGGAGGCAACAACAACAACAAAAAAACCCATGGACAAACCGGAAGGTGGAACAGCTCACATGAGGATACAGCAGACTGCACAGGTCATGGTGGGTCATCATTAATGGGTCACATGATCGGCTGTGGTGTAGGTCTAAGCAGCCGAGATCTGCTGAATGACAGGCTGTTTGAGTTATGAGGCTAGCTAACCAGCTTAGCTAGCCACAAGCCAAAGCCTCTCAGGGAAGAGGAGGGGGGTGGGGACGCAGGGGTCAAGTGGAAGGCAGCACAGCAAGTACGCGTAACCATGCAAAAGCAAGCACTGTGTACTGTACATTGCTCAGTGTCCCGTGCAAGAAGCGCGCAGCAGGTGAAAGCAGCTGATTTTTGCCCAGAAATGCACAGAAACAAGATTTTGGTATTGTAGAGTGTAAAATAGGCCTCACTCCTGGAGAGACTGTGAAGAAGAAAAGACCAAACACACACACCTGTTGGATGTGCAGCAGCACACGTGCCGATACGATCTTCGCAGCAGCTGCATCAGCAGCTAGAACAAGGGCTTCCACTGTGCCCTCTGAGACATGACTTTACTTGACTAGACTGCCACCGGTGCTTATATTTACTCGTCCAAGTTTCACAATATGGATGCTGATGAAGCACCGCAGGACATAAATCAGCGCTGAAGTAAAAAAAAGGGGGGGGAAACCCAGCAGCTGAGTCCAACTGAGCAATGCGAAGAGATCATCAGCTACAGCAAAGTTAGAAAGCAAAGGGTTAACATGGACCATCCTCCCGTTTTCCCCTCGCTGCCGCTTCAAACCGAATAACAGAGCATTAGGTTCTGGATGGATTCTTGTTATCTGCAATCAATTTTAAATGGAATCCAATAAAAGAGAAGCTGACACAGCGACTAAATCGGGTTTGGAGGTGAGTGAGTGCAGATGAATCCACTGTCAGCTCTCTGCACTATAATCTACTGCAAGCCCACTGATTAGCATTTGGGGTAAGTGGAGAGGAAAGTAAAGTTAACCAATCCATCACTGTCAAGATGAAGCACTCAAAGATTCAGAGGGAACACTGATGGTCACGGGTCACCTTTGAAGTCTTTATTTTACAATATTGACAAAGCAGTTTGACTTGAGACACAGCAGTCCTCTCTCTTTTGTCTACTTTTTATTTGGATGAGCATCGGGTGGGCTGGTGGACTGAAGCTGGTGTTACATTTTACGTGAGCAGATTATTCAATCCAGCCTCCGAGCTTCTTGGCAGTACAGCTAAGTTGAGCGTGCACTCTTCATTCTTTGTTAAAAGGCAACACTCGTGCTGCTTTCGCAATTTTAGCTGAGCACAAACAGACAGGGCTGACGGCTGTTTCTGAGAATGATTCAACACAGATTTCGTACCCAGGGTTAAGTCTGCAGCTGGTTTTACAGGAACACTTGCACACTGCATAGCAGAGATGTGAGGCTGCACTCACACGCCCTCATCACTGTTCGGAGAAAAAAAACAAAAAACAAAAAAAGAAGTACCCTGACAAGTTCTGGGTAGAGTGACAGAAGCCCTGAGGTAAAGATAAAGCCCTTTAGATAACAATCTTTCATTTTAAATCACAAGCTGTGCATGAAACTTCAAGGGGTTTAGACTGAGAGAGACAAACATATGAAATCTAAGCAAAATTTTTTTCTTTTTAAAAAAGTCATAATCTTTGGTGCACAGATGTGCATTTGGTTCTTCTCAAATCCAGTCACTCTTTAACTTTTAATTCAGAAAGTTGTTTATCTTTTGAATGGTTTCCTCCTGCTGACCCAGAGAATCCAGCAGAATGCCCATAAACGTCTTCTTCAGTCCAAATCCATCCATCTTGTTCTCCAGCTTATTCTGCATATTGCGTTTGCGACATGAAGCATGTGCAAATATTACTGAAAAACAAACCCGTAGAAAAATGTCAGCTGTAATATCACACTTTGAGGATCTGGAAAATGTGTTTCATTGATTTTGAAACATTTCATGATGTCACAAATGCAGTGATCATTATGCTCTGAAGAATTATTAGACATTCAATCACCCAATCCCCTCTGAAAGCCAAACTTACAAGTCAGGGGTAAAGTGATGGCCCACATGAATACCAAGATGCTCCCCAGCATGGAAATCAATATGCAGCTGGCAACCATGATCAAAATGATGAACGCCGAAGGTTTCTGCTTCTTAAAGTGGTTGATCGCAGCTCCGTTCTCCCCCACCCACACCGAAACCACGAACACGACCGACACCACGACTATGGCTATGAGCGTCTCCAGAGGTTTCAGGATCCTGCAAGGCAGCAGCATAGAACATATGAGGGCAAGTTTAAATAGCTTTGGCATAATGCTGAACTTGACCCCATGGTAACGACGTACAACCCTTGTGTGCAATATTAGTCTGCCCAACTCCAGGTCCTACCCCTCGGGTTATACCTCCTTATGTGCATTTTATAATATGTAAAATAACTTGTGTAAAGTGCGCTTTTCTACTGCTCAGCTTCACACGATTATGACACTCAGGTATACACGTTACACAGACATACACAGCCAGTAAATAACTCATGTTCAGTCCAAGCATGCAAAAGGCACTGTGTACATGCTGCATATAATGTATTTTGTCAGTATATTTATGTGATTTAAGGCTCTTTTTTTTTTTTTGCCTTAATGTCGTTATGCTTGCATAATGACAATAAACAGTCCCGAATCTTGAATCTGACATGCGGCTGGAGCACAGGCGCTGTTCTTGTGTGCTAACTGGCTCCATCAAGCGGTCAGATGCTGTGTGTGCAACAGCAACTGCTGAGTGGATCAGATTGGTTTAGAAAAATCAAATCTCAGATTAGTTTAATTGTACGAAACAGCAGTAGGGGCAAATCAAGAAAAATTTAGCGAATAAAAAGAATTAGAATAAAGTCAAAATTTCAAGATTAGAGTCGCAATTCTATTTCGAGAAAAAAGTCGAAATGTGGAGATTACAGTTGTTCAAGACAAAATGCCACGGTTGCTCTGCCCTCTGAGTTGGTGAAACTACTTCAGAATCAGTTTTAGCAACAATGAAGGGAATGATTTCTCTTTTGAAACAGCTTGTAATGGACAGTTCGTAGGGCATCGATAGTTTCAATATCAGAGCATGTATGTTGTATCACACGCTGGCTGATCACTAACTCATGTACACAGGCAAACGTGGCAGTTTGTCTTGAAACAACTCCATTTTTCTTAATGTGCCCCTAATACTTATAATTGTGTGTACACTTGGGATGATTAATATTTTTCCACTGAAACTGAGAAACGCCCCTTGCTGTTTGCAACCTGATGCCACTAAACCTGTTTCATAAAAGAAAAATGGAAAAGTTGTGAAATGCAAACAAAACAAAAACAGACAAACAAAAAAAACCCAAACAACTCTGGTGGAACATTTCACACTAAAACTTAGAAATATGACTTGATAGAAAACAAGCATCCAAAATAGGTTGAGTTTGCCTGAAGTGTTGCTGTTAAAAGATTCAGAGAAGACAGTCCAAAAGTGTGGGGGTGTCACCGAGTTAGCTGTGACCTCTTCAGACCCTTGCGCAACACTGCATAATAGCACAGGAACACTTCTAAAAACTACTGATGAGAAATAAATTTTAAACTGGTGCATCCACAAATGCAAGTTAAAACTGCATATAAGCAAAACCAGAGCTGTCCTCTTTGCGCTGACCACATTCAAGATGGACTGGAAAACTGTGCTGTGGATATTCTCAGGGCTAAAGAGGAAAAGCAGAATCAGTGATGGTATCAGGGTGTGTTAGCGCACATGTGCATGCCTTCATGCATGTGTGAAGGCCCTGATAACACTTAACGATTTAAATACTTGGAGCAACATATACTGCTATGCACATGATATCCTTTTCTTTTTCTTGTTTCGTGGAAACTACAGACAGTGCAAAAGATGCCAAACCACATTCTTCAACAGCAGGGCTGCTAAACTGGCTCGTCGGCGGCTCAGATGTCTCACACACTAAAAACATTTAGAGCACTAAGGAACAGAAAATAGAATTAACTTTTGTGAGGCTGAAATCTTACAAATCCAGGATAGGACAATCTGAGCATTTATTACATTTTCAAAACACAATAACACTTCTCATTGTCCAAATTTGATATAATCACGTTGTCTAAGGTTTAAATAAATCAGCAGATTGAAGCATTCTATTCTCATCTCCATCAAGACATCAAGATATCTCTTGTGCCTGTGCAGACATATTTGCTTTGTGATAGATCCAGCCTTGGCACGACGACAGTGATGCCACCAGGCCAAGTCCATGACCTCAGTAAATGTGGCTAGTGTCCTGCTAAGCAACTTAGTCAGGCTTTGTTGGATTACTGGCATCAAAAAAGCTCAAGAAAACTTCAGGAAACACGGCTTGATGAAGGTGGAAGCGGTCAAAATGTAGCATGATCAACTCATTGTCATATGCAGATGTTCGTCCTCTTATAGCAGAAAAGTTCATCTCCACAAAGTCCACAGAGGCTCTTTGGGCATTCTGTGGTACTTTTACTTGGAACTTTTCCTTTTGCAGTGACTTTTTCTTTTAATGTCTTGTTACAGTCACCTCATCTATACTTTGACGGTTTAGCTCTACTTCCTCATATTTAGCTCTATTGTTTAGTCAACATGGAGAGCTGATTTCTTGCTAATTTTTAGGAATGTTGCTCTAATCCTGAAAATCCTCTTCTTCTTGTAGGTTTGGTCTACAGGTATAATACTGAGTACACTGCACATAGTTCCTACTTAATCTGCCTACACTGACTTTTAATACTTCTTTGGTAAGTTTGCAAAAATGCCTTCAAGCCGTACAAACAGTATAATATTACACTGATTTATTTTCTCCGAGTTATCATATATCATATACAATAACACTATAAAACAACTGACTTTCACAAACACACAGCACAGACACTGTTTGCTCTACACTGAATGGAAATAGCATCACAGGGTTTTCTGAAAAACCAGACGTGTCAAAGTTCTCCCTGACAAATTTTCCAGTGCTCACTAATCAGGAGACTGGGGGCCTCTGATTAAGTTGCTGTTTTATCACCAGTGCTATCTGCAATATAACAGCTGACCAGAAGGCTTATGGGGCTTTCATGACCACAGCAACAGTGTTGTGGCACAGCTCAGTGGAGGCTGGGCTTTAGAGGGGGGGAGGGGGGGGGGTGAGAAGCAAAGCCAGGATGTTTTAGATCAGAGATAATATATGTCACATCTACCTTGTATGTAGTTACAAGATAATAGACGACTTCAGAAAATTCCTTTGCATAGGCACGTGTCTGTGCATGGATCTTGTTTTAAGTTATTCTACTTAAGTCCATTCTCAAAATTGTCTGCAGATACCTGTTTCACTGTTTAGAGCAGCCCCCACAAACGCAGGCTGTTTCTCAGCTATAGAGTTAATATATGTGAATTTTAACACTGCTTAAATTGCATTCTCATTTAATGATCGGTCGTTGGTTCTGGCACCAAAGAAATAAAAGTTCATATTGAGAATATAACAATAGCAGTGCATCACAGTCATTGTACTTTATGCGAGCTGGGTAAATAAACAAAAAAGACGAAGTTCTCTGATATAACATTACTTACCCGACGAGGAGGAAAACGGAGGTGACCAAAGACAGATAATTAGTTTGATAATAAAGCAGGTTGCTGACGACTCTGTTGTTCCATTTCGTAAAATCTTTGTCTGGTTTTGCGAATCTATTTGAGCCCGGAAAGAAGTCGGTCCACGGTCGGAGCGGTGCCACCTCCACCCTAGCCATCACTTCTGCCCCCTTTACTAAATCTGACAGCGCACAGAATCTGACAGACAATCGCCCTTAACTTCAAACCAGAATCTCGCGAGACTTCTTGTTGCACGTTCGTTAAAAACACTGCCTGACGAAACCTCGCGCTATTGGTTAGTAAAGTGCCCGGTATGGAAACTCTTCCGGCCAGCTTTCACGAGAGATAACAGGACGGTGTTATGGGAAATAGTGGCGACTTATGCGCATATAATCTCCTTGTTAAGTTGTAGGTCAGTTTGTCTGTTGTTTTTGGTTACAGATACGTTGGCATGGAAAAACATCAACGTGAAATGTTCACGAGAGCTGCTCGAGCGCAGGAGCATGCGTTCAGTGACTCATAGCTAGCTAGCTCGATAGAAGTAGTGATACACAACCAAGCAGCAGCCCGTGACAACGTGTCTTTTGTCTGTGCAGATGTGGAGCAGGTTACTGAGTCCTCGTGTGAGTGGTAGAGCAAGTTTGTGTTGGAGAAGCCTGTTTACCATGCAGCTAAAGACCAGCGAGTTCCAGTCCCTGTTCACTGATGGACTGAATGGATTGGCAGGTGAGGCACAGCTGCGGAAGGACACGTGCCAGCTGCACGGTCACTTAAACCTCTGAGTTTTCGCCTATTTGTGAAATGTTAATACCCGTGCACAATGACAGAGTGACTGACAACTTGATCACTTCCTATTAAAAATAAATGGGGACACTCGGAGAGCAGTTAAGTAACGAAGACCGCCCGTCGGTCTGTTACTTACTTTCTTATACAATTAATTATTAATGCAGTTTTTATTCAACATCGAGGTTTTTTATTAGGTACAGGTTTATTGTTTTAATGCATTGCGCTTCCATGGCGAGCAATTGAGTTTACTATACCGGAAAGAAGGGTGTTTAACAATTTTCACAAGATGATGGTTCTTCTATGTTGATAGTAATAATTGGTTTATTTATTTAGTATTAAAACAGAAAGCTTGGAAATTGGGACCAAATATAAAACGGGATTTAAAAAGAAAATAAATATTAAGACAGAAAAAGCACTGCATCAGAAACGTATTATATTGTAAAAGCCAAAAAACACATGAAGCACCCTGAGAGTCCAAATCTCCACCAAGGCAGCTCACTCACTGGACAGTAAGAAACACTTTTAAATAGCTCTGTGTAGCATTATTATTGTTTTGACCTTCAGATCAATCTACTAACCTTGAATGAGAGGTTTAAAGCCCAAATGGGACATGAAATTCTAAATCTTTATACAGTGCTAACCACACTTGTAAAAATCATAGTTTCTAAGTTATAAAGCTTTTTGTCAGTTTATGACCAACAAGTCTGGCACGGTGGTTAGCACTGTTGCCGCACAGCAAGAAGGTCCTGAGTTCAATTCCAACATCAGGCCGGGGTCTTTCTGTGTGGAGTTTGCATGTTCTCCCCGTGTTTGCGTGGGTTCCCTCCGGGTACTCCGGCTTCCTCCCACCGTCCAAAGACATGCACTTAGTGGGGATAGGTTAATTGGATAACCCAAATTGTCACTAGGTGTGAATGTGCGAGTGAATGTGAGTGTGAATGGTTGTCTGTCCCTGTATGTTGGCCCTGCGACAGACTGGCGACCTGTCCAGGGTGTACCCCGCCTCTCGCCCTATGACAGCTGGGATAGGCTCCAGCGCCCCCCGCAACCCTGAAAAAGGATAAGCGGAAGCGAATGGATGAATGGATGACCAACAAGTCATTAAGTTGACCTTGAAGACCTCAGTGGGTCTAAGCCAAAATTTAATGGATATCATAATTAATGTCAAACTTTTGAGCTATCGTGTTTACAGACAGAAATACACACGTACATAAACAGTACCAGAAACACAAGCTCCTTGAACGAAAGCAAAAGAGAATTAAAAACCAAATGAGAATATAAAGCAGCAATAAGAGGGCGAAAGACAAACCGGAGAGATCAATGACATCACAAAAGCAAGTTTATAAAAATGTGTTTTTTCTAGTGATTTCAAGTAGTCACCAATTTTACCTTATCTCCTTGGGCAGATTGTTTTCGAAAGTTTGGGGCTGTGATGGCAATAGCACGGTCACCTTTAGATTTAAGTCTTGACTTTAGAGCAACCAGAAGGGCCTCAGCTGCTTTAAAAGTGACTAGTAAAATAATTTAAAACTTTTAAAACACATTATAAAACATGTAGACAGGTAGAAGCAGAGCTGCTGCATTTTAATCTGGTTGGAGGCGAGACTGACTTTTCATTTATGCCAGAATGATTGAATAGCCTGTGGATGTTATTTTGAAGAAGCCGGGCCAAATAGGTTTTCAACGTTTGCGTGAAAAGTCACCAAGTTATAAGAAGCTGTCATTCCCTGATATTGTCCCTCAACCTGCCTGAATAAATCCTGTTGATTAAAACAGCCATAGACCCTTTTTTTCACATATTTTGATGGTATGAAAAGCAGAGTTGGATTTAAGTGGGAGTCAAGTCAGTAAAACATGATAGTGAACTAATCAAAAACAGTACATACCCCAGAGTGACTGATTTAACTGATATTTGTGATGATGGCTGCATTTCAAACTTCACTTTAGCATCTTTGATGCAGTGCTCCACAGATGATGCAACTGTTCTTTCTCTTCTGTGTCAGAATGTCTGCTTCAGGACCAAAGCAGTGTGTAAAACTTTCCCCCCCTTTTTTTAAAAGGTATATTTAGACGAGAAAGAGATCGTGAGATGTAAAACTCCCTGTTTTATTAACAGACTAAGGATGAAATGGTTAAAAATTTTAAACTTGTCAGGTGATTTGCAAGATAGCAAATACACTGCAGAGGTCAAAACAACCTCCAGGCACAACTTCCTGAGTGTGTTTGCACGGTTTTTCCAGAGGTGTTTGAGAAACACCAGCATGAGCTGAGGATAGCTGGAGGTGCTGTGCGGGATCTGCTGTCTGGGAAGCGGCCTGAAGATGTGGATTTTGCTACCACAGCCACTCCAGAGGAGATGAAGCACATGTTTCAAACGGCTGGGATCAGGATGATCAACAATAAAGGAGAGAAGCACGGGACTATCACTGCACGAGTAAGAGGCTCTGCTGTGTAACGCTGATGAAGTCTTTCATTTGTCTAAATAATGCTAAAAGCTGATTTGAACAGTGTTAAACTTAACTGTCAGCGACTGCTTAACCAAACTTGCTGTCCTGGTATAGTTATGGTAGCTAATGTTGTTTGAAAGGAACAATAACTTTATTACTGATTTCTTAGAAAATGTATATTTTCTGTCTGTTTTTGTCTAATAGAAAATAAAATGCACTTAAGAAAATAATAAGTATTTAGACAGCTACATTTGAAGTGTACTCTATAGATAGATGCTGGGTGTCATTTTTAAAGATTCGCATGAGGTTCAGATTTTAGAGTTGGTGTTTATGGTAAATATGGGTGAAGAGGAGGTCATGTGAGTTAACAAGGCAAGAATTAGTAAAGCTTAAAAATGCATCGCAAATATTAGAGCTAGTTTGTCCAAATCAACACTTGTGATGATTCTTAAAATAAAAACAAAATGAAAAAAACAAGCCAGTCAAACAAGGTTTTAGGCTGAATGAGCTTTCTTCATAATTAGGATTAAGAATTAAATGATTCAAAACTTAAATGAACAAATCAAAAAGTTAGTCTCATACAGTAGCTGTTTTATATTTTAAGGTAAATAACCTACAGAATTACAAACTAAAAGTGTAATTGTCCAGATTCTTCACATCTGTTTATGACCACGTGGTCATGTGAGGGTCAGTTTTAATGGTGGAATAAAGTAAGTGTGCAAATATAAAGTAAATACGTGAGCAAAGATTGTGATGATTCACTGAGCAGCCAGCTGCATCATCAGTCTGATCAGTCAAATCTTAAATCTTAATGGAAAGATTGAAATGGTTGAACGGCCCTGATGCTTTGCATAAATAAGCAGCTCACTAATAGGATGATCTTGATGAGTGTTTCCTTTATTGGGTGTTTGCAGCTGCACAATGAGAGCTTTGAGGTGACCACACTGCGAGTGGATGTTCAGACTGATGGACGTCATGCAGAGGTGGAATTCACAACTGACTGGCAGAAAGATGCTGAGCGGAGAGACCTCACCATTAACTCCATGTTTCTGGGTAATTTCCCTTCTTCTCCACTGAGCCTAAAAATGGACTGTACAAAGAATTGATAACACTGAGCTTCTTTCACCTGTACCTTCACCTTCACTCAAAATCTAAAAACCATTTTCATCTAGC
The DNA here is from genome assembly GCF_018398535.1 of Haplochromis burtoni. Taxonomy (NCBI): domain Eukaryota; kingdom Metazoa; phylum Chordata; class Actinopteri; order Cichliformes; family Cichlidae; genus Haplochromis; species Haplochromis burtoni. Next base: position 719,543 of record NW_024582606.1, read on the forward strand.
ACGTTTTCTTTTTTTTAAATGATGATGTTTCAAGTATTGTACAGCTGTGATAATGGGACAGATTCACCATTTAAGAAATAAATCTGGTCTCTGGAAAAACACCAAAATTAGGAATGTGTTCTTGGTGTTTTTCCTGAAATCTGTTAACTGATGCTTGACAGTGAGTTCAAAAGGAAGCTTAAGCCACAGGAAGCACTCGAGCAGGTTGTCCAGAATTTTCTTGACAATCACAGAGCAGAGAACTTGAGTTTGTATTGAGAATAAACACATTAAAACAGTTTTGGAAGTACTTAAAATGTCAGAAATTATGTTGCTATATTGATATTTAAAAATGTCAAAACATCAGTGATGTGCATCTCAAACCTGCCATGCAAGCTTAAATCAGTTTTCATATGCGAAATCAATGTAAAAACAAACAAATTAAAGAGAACTAGAAGAAGAGTCGGTCTGAAGTTCCCAGTTGCAACCAAAAAGTATTGTTTTTGCATTCCAATTTTTTTGTGACAAGTCGTGTGACTCTGCTTCCTATAACAGGTCTGGACGGCACATTGTATGATTATTATCGTGGATATGAGGACCTGCAGAACCGTAAAGTGCGGTTTGTTGGCAGCGCTGAACAAAGGATCAAAGAGGACTACCTGAGAATACTACGATATTTTAGGTAGACTTCCTCATTTCTTTTTGTATCTACTTGAGACTGTGAAGTTTAAAAAGCAGATTGTCTTCCTTGTTTGACGTGAGCCTACTAACCACCTCACTCCCATCATTTTGTCGCAGGTTTTACGGCCGAGTTGCTTCGGAGCCCGGTGACCACGAGTCTGAGACACTGACTGCCATCAGGGAAAATGGTCACGGGCTGGGCGCTATATCGGGAGAGCGAATCTGGGTGGAGCTAAAAAAGTTGGCGGTCGGGAACCATGCTGCTCACCTGCTGGAGCTGATCTACAGCCTGGAACTGGCTCAGTACCTTGGTGAGAGAGGGAGGGCACGGCTGGGTGTCTTAATAATTTTAAACTCCAGATAAAAAATGTTTATATGTTTATGTTCAGCTGTTTTTAAAAAGAAGAAAAGGTAAATCTGACATTTTAAGAGTTTTTCACATTATATCCAGCACTACCAAAGATGAATTAGAAAAATAAATTATTTTAAAAAGGAAATCATGGTGGTTGCAGCTCAGATGTCAACATTAGTTTTTCCCTGTAGGTTTTTTTTATTTATTTTTTTAATTTTATGTATTTATTTAGCTGACGGTTACACCTACACTCATACTCATAGAACTGGTTATTATTTGTGAAATATGCTTTTTGTAGACAACATTTTTTACCCAATATGGTCAAATTTGACCTCTTTGTGTAGAGCATGGTATCCCTTTTGCCTTGGCACGGATCCTTCTTAAAAGTGGGCTGAGGGGATGGCAGTGAAATCATTGTTTTCTTAGCATAGGTCTGGACATAATGGATCAAATGTGCCAACCTTTTTCTTGCAATTTGCAGCTGTTTATAACTGGGAGAAAGTTTTGGTTTCCTTCCCTGAGATAAAGAGGATTAAGTGCCTCCTGATGTCTGTGGTCCTCTGAGCTCTATTATTGCCTCGTATCTAATAAGGTTCTATTTCCTCTGATTTAACTCTTGTTAAATTAGTATTTAATAGGATTGAGGGAGAAATCATTCTACCAAACATTTTCTGTCTTGTTACACATCAGTTCTGGTCACTCCCTCCTGTCCCTGCTGCTCCTCAGGGTTACCTCCAGATGGCGATATTGACGAGATGAAGCGAGTGTGGCAGAACGCCAAAGACCGCTCTCCCAAACCCATGACCATCCTGGCTGCTCTGTTCCGCTCCCCAGAGCAGGTGGAAAAGATGGACATCCGATTGAAGGTGTCCAGAGAGGAGAAGAACCTGGCACTGTTTCTGGTCAAATACAGACGGGAGCTCTGCAAGAGAGAAGATGAGCCAGACAGCCTCAAACCTTTCACTGACTTTATTATTGACGTAAGTTTCTTCTTCTTCCACTCGGTCTGTACAGAGAATATTATTTCCAGACCAATGTGGTCACTGATATTAGTCACATATGTGTTTAAAAAGCCAGTTTCACAGACATTAATTAACCCTTTGAGTCTGTGAATGTTCCCTACCATAGCCTGTGTCGCTAATGTTCAAGAGTTGCCAGCCTGCAGCAGTCATTCACAACAGACTGCAGCATGTTCTCATCCGACTGTTACGGCTTTGTTTTCAGAGGCAGGAAGTATTTAGGAAATGTGTGGCATCGTTAACCAGAGCTGAACCAAAACCACTGCTGATCTTTGATGAAATATTTATCTTTGCAATGTTTGTAGAATAAAAAAAATAGTTTCCAAAACATTCGGATAGTTATTTTTGTAAATGGTGCATATTTCACAAATCTTAGCTGAACCTTAGTTTGTGTTTTAGCAGTATTTGTTTTAGCTGTTATTTTAAAGTTGTTTTGTTTTTTTATGTGGAAATGTCAACATAATAGATTTGCTAAATTGATTTGACACTAGTTTAAGCTTTGATCAGTTTTCGTTACAACCCAGCTCATAAGCTGAAACACACCGGAGAGAGACTGACACCAGAGTTTATAGAAACATCAGTTTTATTTTTAATTAGTTTATAATCTCATCTATCAAAGCCAGCTAACACTGTGCACTGCCACTGCAGGAGAGCAGGGGGTAACAGAGGAGCCTAGAACAGGTCAAAGAGCCGAACCAAAACCAGATCTGTTAGGGTCAAATACTCTACAGCAGGGGTAGGCAACATCAGGCCTCGAGTGCCGGTGTCCTGCAGGTTTTAGATCCCACCCTGGGTTAACACACCTGAATCAAATGATTAGTTCATTACCAGGCCTCTGGAGAACTTCAAGAAATGCTGAGGAGTCATTTAGCCCTTTAAATCAGCTGTGATGGATCATGGACACATCTAAAACCTGCAGGACACCGGCCCTTGAGGCCTGGAGTTGCCTATCCCTGCTCTACAGCTACCAAAACACTCTGCTAGTTCTTTCTGTAGTTAGTGCATCTTTCACAAACCGTAGCTCAACTTCAGTTTTAGTTGTAGCAGTATTTTTTTTAAAACTGTCATTGAAGTTCTTAAAGACATAAATATGAAATTGTATTTAGATTTGCTAATTAGACACATGATTCCACATTCAAGCTAAAGTATAATAGACAATTTCAGCACTATAAAGCCTACATTATTGACATTCTACACTTTCTTTATATTTCCATGTATAACTAGACATACATGCTGGGCAGTATTTATGAGGGAATAGTATTGTCTTTTATATGTAGTTATTTTGTTTTCTTTGTTCTTTTTAAATGTACTTGAAGTTTAGTGCAGTAAAATTAACACATTTTAGGGACTAATTGAAAAAAAAGTGTTGCCAATGCAAACAAAGGCAGCAGGATTTTACAGATAAGACATTTTATGAAAGTTTAACCTAACTTGACCGCAAAGAGAGATCAGAGGTACAAAGTACTGTGATATTTAGAATCCGTATATCAGTCGCTATATGCTTGTGGTCAGTACAAACAATGGTAGTAAGAACCATAGTTTTAAATGGCTCTATACAACCTTATTATTATTATTACTTTGACTTTAAGATCAGTTTATTGACCACGGGTCAAATGCGACATATTTTAAATCTTTCTACAATATTTTCTATATGTTGAAACTTCACACCGCACTTGTAAGTATTGTTTCTAAGTCATAAACGCTCCCGTGCTATGGAAATGTGCTTTGCTACCAGCGCGAGTAGTCGTGTCTTGAGCTGGTGACAAAACTAATTATGGAAACTAACAAACATACTGATTGTGACATGAAAGCCTCGTAAATGTCAAGATGAGGTAGATTTTTAAAATGTTTTGTACACAGACAGTAAAGAGTGTGACCATCAACAGGAAGTATCCTGAAGTTTAAAAAGAGCCATCAAGACATTTATGCAAATATAGCGAGTAAAGGAGGGAGTTGGTTTATTTCTGGTTTATTTAATCCAGTGACTCTTGCTTCATGTCATTCAATTAGTGAATGAAAATCAGCTGAACAAGTAAGAGTTTTAAGTTCCACCATTTAATGGTTGCAGCTTTCTTTAAAAAATAAAAAGTGATCGGTGCAGAGTCAGCTTAGGCCAGGAGGGCTGCCTGGTTTATAACATGCTGGTGGATCCCTGACTGTGAGCGAGGAAGTGAACATGTACAACACCTTGTAGGATTAAGCAATAATTGAAAGATGGCATGTTTACTGAATATAGAAAAAGTCAGTTTGGGAGAGACAGTGTTCTGTTCTCACCATTTTTCTGAAGTTATTTTCAAAACCAAATTTAGTCGTTGTATCTTAAGCTGTCACTTTTTTTAGACTGTTTTTGTTCTTATATCTTTTAATTTAATTTTTGTTTTACTCAGGTTGACATTGATAAACAAAAACACAATACTTTAACCCTTCCATCACCAGAGGCACCACTGGATAAAGTAGACGGAGAAAGAACGAAGACTGGTTTCTCACTGGGCTTGTCTCGCCTTATAGAGCAGATTCCTTTATTTGGGTTTTGCTGTGTGCATGTTGGTTTGACGTTGGCTGAGAGTCAGTTGGAAAAATGTGCAGCTGCATATTTTTAACCACTCAGGATTTAAGAGAATTTGAGTCAAAGCGGTGGCGACAGTTAAAGATTTGTCTGCTTTTGTTGCCAGACCGCTGTCAGTCAAACCTGATCAGACCACAGTGTCCTGAACAGTTCAGCCAAGTATTTACTGTAAATGGTCAACCTTTCTTACTGTTGCTTGTGACTGGGATGTTCTAGAAAATCCCTCTGTGGTTACTTCGATTCACACACATGTCGCATCCTTTCAGAGTCGGGAGCTGGATTCCCAGAGTAAAGTGTGCGAGCTGCTCAAGTACAAAGGTGAGGAGAAGCTCCTGTCAGAGCTGAGCAGATGGTCCATCCCTCGCTTCCCCATCAGCGGGCACGATCTGAGGAAGCTGGGCATCACCTCGGGCAAAGAGATAGGCGCCACCTTACAGAAGCTCCGTGACATTTGGAAGAAGAGTCATTACCAGATGGACAAAGATGAACTGCTGAGTTATGTAAAGCTATAAACAAGCAGAGGAGCAGAAATGTTTTTGTTGTGTTTAGATGGTAATCACATGGACGCTTGATGCTGCGACTGCACTGCTCCTGGGTATTGTTTGAGACATGAAATCGGGCGGAAAAATGCTCTTTAGCCTGAGCCTGCAGCCTTGGGCCACTATTGTTGATGCTCAGCCAGTTGAATTCTCATCTTTTGCAGTAAACTCGCTCTGACCTGTAAAGGACGACAACACATGGAATAAATTCAGTTTATTCAGAGTAGATGTTTATTTTCATTGTTCATATGATGATAGGAAGCAGAGGAATGTTTGTGTCTGTGGCTTTTTTATGTTGACTGTATTTCTGTTTTCTGTACAGATCATTTTACACTTCTACTAAAAGGTTCTGTTTTCATGGCTGCCCTTTTCTGCATGCTCTGTACAATAAAAGGTGGCCCCTGTGTGTGAATCCTAATGTTTCTGGCACTGTGAGAAATAAAAATTTTTGTGCTGGAGTGAGATTGCTCCTCCCTCCCACAGAGATGAGACATAAAACCCGCTGATCTCCTTTACTACCGCTCTATGTGTATGAAGAAGCTCAACAGTTGTTCAGCCCGTGTCCCTCCCGCCGTCGTTTTTACATTTCGATGAAATCGCCAAGAGTTTTCTGTATCGTTCACATGCTGCCTCTGCCGCTGGATTCACCTGGAGTGGTTATTTAATCCCCTCTGTGCTACGCTTGGGTTGAACGCATGGCTTGGATCGGTGTAAATATCAGTAACGTCTCTTCGGAGAGTGCACCGTTTGGTGACGATCCTCGGGATGAGCGCTTGGCGCAGGTGGAAATCGCCCTTCTCGCCATCATCTTCATCACAGCGGGGATCCTAAACTTTGGGATCTTGCTGGTGCTGTGGAAGCGCAGGAAGCCGCTTTCCAGAATGCGCGTCTTCGTTTTCCACCTGTGCGTCGCTGACTTGGTGGTCACATTTTTCCAAGTCTGCCCCCAACTCATCTGGGACATCACCGACAGGTTCATCGGTCCAGATGTGCTGTGTCGGGCGGTAAAATACCTGCAGGTGGTCGGGATGTTCGCCTCCACGTACATGATCGTAGTGATGACTATAGATCGGTACCAAGCCATTTGCAATCCCATGGTAACTTTCCAGAGGCGCAGGGCGCGCTGGAACGGTCCGGTGTGCGCCGCCTGGTGCGTCTCCGTCCTCTGCAGCCTCCCGCAGGTCTTCATCTTCTCTCGGGTCGAGGTCGCTCCCGGCGTGTACGATTGTTGGGCGCAGTTCATCGAGCCGTGGGGACGGAGAGCCTACGTAACCTGGACGACTTTGGTGATATTCGTCCTGCCAATTCTCACCGTGATCGTGTGCCAGGTGCGCATCTGCCGCGCAGTGCAGCTTAACTTCCACATGAAGACGCACCACGTCGGGGAAGCGGTCAGCAAGCCTCCGTCATCGAGGGCCAGCAGCGTGGCAGGAGTGTCCAAGGCCAGGGTGAAGACGGTGAAGATGACCGTGGTCATCGTGCTCGCATACATCCTCTGCTGGACACCTTTCTTCACCGTGCAGCTTTGGGCTGTCTGGGACGACGAGGCACCCACACAGAGTAAGAAGACATGATCCCACAACACGCAAAAAGGGCACAGTCTGACATAAAAGTCACTGGAAAGCAAAAAAATAAAAAAAATGTTATTACTGCAAGTTTAACTGGCTACAAACGCCATCATGCTCAGGAAAACAATAGAGGAGGAAACTAGAATTTTCTGCATAATTGCTTTGAACTCATTCCACTTATACAATCCCGTTACACTTAATACATCCAGTAAATTACATTATTTCTAACATCTACACCTTAAAATCTCTTAGTATTACAATGAAAGTGTACTTTAAAAGTGAAATTACGAGGGAAGGATGCCCTCTCCACTTGAATGAAGTCACTGTAATCGACAGACAGTACATTAGGTCAAAGGTTAATGGTCCTTAATTTCACAAAGCATCAACAGATAACTTAAAATAGCCACAAATCTGTAAGAGGCAACCAAGCCCAAATAAAGTGACTCTCATGTCCTCCTCATCTATCTCCAGGTGCAACCTTCACCATCTTGATGCTGCTTGCCAGTTTAAACAGCTGTGTGAACCCCTGCATCTACATGCTGTTTAGCGGAAAGCTACCCAAAAGGGTGGTCAGCCTGCTTTGTGTAGGTCAGCCTGACCTGAAGGAGTCCATGCAGGAAGAAGCCACTGTGGTCAGCTCCATGTACATCAGCCTCAAGAGCCTATCGGACTGCAGATGAAAGCCCCGATGATCACACACTGATTACACCTCATTTCGCATGGTGTGAAAGTACGGCTCCCTCATGGTAAAGACTGAAACTCTTCTAATAAGTGTGAAGGCAAACAGCCTAGCAGTGTAATGTTCCTACTGTACAGATGATCACTGCATACAACGCTTTCATACAGAAAATGCCAGACACACGATCTTGCACATCACATTTTGAAAACATTTTTCAAATTAAAAGAACAAAAACAATAAAAAAAAAAATAGCTGTGACTGAAATATGTCCTCAAGTACTGGATAAATTCACTAAAATCCCAAATTTGACATTCGTGGTGCTCAGAGGAAGTCTCTCTGCAAGCACTAACCTGAGCTTGAATATTACTTTGACTTTATTAGCAGGAAATGCTCAGATATGAATGGTCTCCAGCTGATAATAACTTGAGCAGTAGCGTTTTCTTCTGGCACCGTTATCAGGTAGGAGTTTTATTTTGTCTGAGACCAGCTGACGAGTAAAAACCTCGAAAGCCAATAATCACATCCCCACCAGCTTCAGTTGTGATTTGATTAAAAAGACTGCGGTGCATGACTCGAAATGTTGTTTCTGATATTTTACTGCGTTGAATATTTTCCCCAAAAAGTTTGTTTATCAGCTGATCTTGTGAAATGTTTCACCTAAATGCGATTGTTCCCGTGTCTGTGTTTAAATATCTCGTATGTCATCTGAATTAAATACTTCAAGCTCTTTTACGCCCATGTGTACATACGATCATGTGTATGACAGTGTCCGACCTACACTCGGTGGCTGAAATAGTTAACAGGCGACATCAATAGTACTTATTTTCAGACACTCTGTGTTCAGTGCCCCTAGAGAGTCATTGATACATGTTGCCATTTTTCCTTTCATCCCCCAAGGATCTAGGGCTGTGATTTCTGATGACTTGTTTCTTTCTTCCCATCAGCACCGTCACGTTTAGAAAAGAAAAAATCCCTTTGGATTTAAAGCTCAACTGTTTATTTGCACTCGGAGGCCTCGGTTACACATACTTCTGTTTGCTCACTTTATATTTAGGCCTCAAATTTTCTGCTGAAGATCACTTAATAGCGTTTCCATCTTCCACGTGGAGGATGGAATGCAAGCGTATGTAATTATTCAATCGTGCGCTCTATATTATTATACAACATATCATTAGAACTCACGGAGAGCGAGGTGGGAAAGATTAGCAAAAACCCAGCATGCGGCACATCTTTCTGAAGCGAGCGGTTGAAGATGTGCATCTTCTGTGTGTAATTTGAAAGCCAGGAGAACTTAATAAAACATTTCTGTGAAACATCATTACGGCCACAAGAAATGCGCTTCTGTGCTTTCATTAGGCTGCACAGACAAATCCGACACAAATTGTCCAACAATAAATCTGCTTTTACCCTCATCAGCGAGCGCCCAGCAGGGCCTCGGCAAGGACATTTAACAGTAATAAGAACAACGGCTGCTGGGCGCTCGTGAGGTCATTAATATTTAAACCAATCAGCGCACCCCCTAAAATATAAATGGTTCCCTACACCAAGACCAAAAGTTCACCATAGAACTTGATAAATAAAAATATTGGCCACCCCACTTCAGTTTTCATGCATTACAGGGTCGCATTTCAGTTCTGCTTGGTAGTGTTTATAGTATAAAACACTATGACGTGTCCTTATTCTGGGATTATACTGACCACATACCCAGCATCCAATTGGAAATTACTTACAATAACTGACATAAAATAACGAAACACTGACAGCTCAGTAATGAAATATATAAAGGCCTACTTGTTTTGTTTTTTTCTTTTTATTTCTTTTTTCTTTTTTTACTTTTTTTTCTTTTTTTT
>NW_024582606.1:731567-749932 GCF_018398535.1 Haplochromis burtoni
TTTTTTCTTTTTTTTTCTTTCTTTTTTTTTCTTCTTTTTTTTTCTTTTTTTTTAAAAGGCCTACTTGTAACAATTGTGTGTTGTCTAGAAAACCTCAATAAAGTTTGTTTGTGCTGGCCTGTGCTCCCTGACTTCAATTTCTATCATCACATTCATCCGTCGTCGAATCCCAAAGCTATATTAATGTTCTCCAGTGTCTCATGATTAGTCACAACATTTAAACTACTTGTACATGAGGGCATTAAAATAGACATGACTTGAAGGAAGAAAACTATTTATATATTTATAACTAAATTATGCACCAAAGTCAGCACACATGTGAATGTGATTAACTCGTCTGTTCACTGTGTTATTCATCTCCGTCCTTTAAAAAAAAAATCAATCTCCGTCCTTTAATGCGAGTATTGAGCTGATTATTCTGCCTGATATTTGCTACTTTTGCGTCTTCTTTGAGGAAGCTTGAATGTGCATGCGTTAACTACTCACATCAGCAAAAACGATAATTATTACGAAGGTTCACTTTTTTCAGCATCCTCCTGTCTGTCTCAGATGTGTTTCAGCAAGAGTTTTGCAGATGCTCAAAACCTTCTGCGCATTAAAAACGTACCACACCTGAGTGTTTTTGAGATATTTAGGAAATGAGCACATCTCAGCCATGTTGCTCAGCCTGACTGTAAACAATAAAGACAACTTTACCTTTGGTCTGTTAGAACAACAGAAATATTTCTGTGATCCAGCCCCTGGACAGTGCTGTGTCAAACTCTGACAGTACCTTTCTGAGTTTGTAATTCCACCAATTTTGACAAGGTCCCCAGCACCACTGACTGACATGCAGCTTGATACCATGATGCTGTTGTACCTCTCTCCTGACTTCCCCAGTTAATGATATTAACAATGATATGAAATAAAAAGGTGAAATTTGGATCAATCACTCCATAAGATCTTTTCAGCCCAGTGCTTTTGTAATTTGGCATACATCAGGGTTTTTTTTCCCTTCCATTCAGTAATGGCTTCTGGACAACCACCCTTCCCCTGACACCGAAGTATGCCAAGTTTTCAGTTAATGGCTCTTTGGGAATAACCTTATTGGTGCATCAATACTATTTTATGAATGTCAAACTGTGTTATCGTTGACATTTTTCATAGATTTATCTAAAGAAAGTGGATTTTTTTTCCAACATAGTAACAAAGAGTTAAAAGATACAATTTAAAATTGGTTCTCTGCTAAGTTCTCTGTTCATTGCTTAAGTTAAGGAACCTTGTTTATTACTGAATGATTTGTAGGTCATTGGTGGTCTAAAAAAAAAGCAAAAGCAAAAAAACACACCCCCCCCCGAAAGACCTTTAGAAAGCCTGCACAACTATTGCTTAAGACCACTTTAGAAATCTGAAGAAAATCTGGCTCCTTGGAAAAAAGCAAAAAGAAAGAAATGTGGGTTTGCTACATTCGGCTTTACTATAACTAAATCAAGCCTTATACATGAAAGAATGACTTCTAGTCTCTTCCTCACAGGGAGGTATGCAGTTTACCGACTTGATAATGGTACATACCCAAAGCCAGGACACGTGTGTGTAGGTAGCACTGAAAAAACGTACCCAGGCTTTCTGTCTTCACCCAGTCAAGCCAATCTTCCCTGGCAGAGATCTTCAATACGTCAGACAAAAAGCCTTAAATGACCCAGACACTTGAGATCCAATATGTCTATCTTTGTCACCACAATCGATTCTATCACTGAGCACAGTGTGTGTTCAAGAGGCATTTAAAATTTTCTTTCCTGCCTTTGTCTTCTTAAGCCTGACGCCAAAACACGTAAATCTCAAAAGGTTGATTGAAGAAGGGTGTTATGATCGGGCCATTTACCATATGGTGGATGACAAATGCATTACTTAACAAACCACTTCATGTGCACAGAGAATAAACTGCTTGTGTCCTACAATTTAGAACAGATTTGAGAACAAAAAGCCTCAGAGATGTCACGAAGACACAGAACATATCGTCAACATTATAAAAATAATAATAAAAAAACACCACACTTAAGTGATACCTCATGTTCATATTGTGCGTGAGCGCAAATGTGTCAGGGCGTGACTGAAGATGTTTGAAACAGTTGTGAAATTGTGAGTGTGAAATAAAACTTGGTGGAAACCACAAAAGCTTCAATTGTTATGGATTACGTCTGGAATTTAAACAGAACCATTTCCTTACTTTCTCCTGTCCTGATGCAGTGAGCCAGTAAACGCAACAAACAGACAGAGCACGTGCAGAACAGTGTATACCTGAGATCTATTATAGCATCCAGGACATGTGTCCAGGCTGCTGTCATTAGAATACCATACATAATCAAACAGATGTGCATTAAGGTGCTTTACAATACAACACTTTCCCATCACATGTGCCGATGATATTTGAAATATGGGAAAATTGCATTGGATTATGTAATGGAAGGAAGAGGTGTTTTGATCCAGGTGTGTCATTGTCTGAGGGCTTTTGCTATTGTCCAAGCACGAGTTTCTAATTAAACTTTTAAAGAAAGTGCAAAGATGAATAAAGCGCTTTATAATTCATGTGCATGACCTCAGCTTGATTAAAATAAAATGGGGCTGTGACTCCATAATGGCTGCTAGTCCCAGGAATAGGTCTGTCTTCTTATTATGGTCCATGCCTGAGGGCTGTGTCCATTTATCAGAGTGGCTATTAGGCCCAGATAAGACAGCTCTATTCAGAGGCTTGAGGGAAGCAAGGTCAGGAAGTTCCAGTGTTGTTAGTATACTTAGCCTATATAATATGTGGAATATGCAATGTGCAATGATATAACCTAATTTTTGTGTTTATAAGAAGCTTAATGTTGAATGTGATCCCATTATTATAACAAGAAAATTTCACACAGATAACAGTGGACTGCTGCACATCTTACTCAACTGGTCTGATGTTCTTCTGGAGTCTAAAAGCACATATTATTGCTGAATAAATGATGTATTCAAAATTAATTTGAAAATCAAGAATACCTGTTTATCAGAGTTAGTAATGTTATGGGCCGTGCATCTCACCCTGTGGTACTCCCTCAGGACACTAAACAGATGAGAAAACAGAGTATTTGCTATTTAAGATACTGCACTGTTTATTGCTTATGAATCATATATAAAGAATTGATGGCACAAACCATCTGAACTCCTTTATTCCTTTTCTTCATGATGTAACCACTGATTTTATATAAAAGATGTGCAAACCCAATAACTTAACAATGCCCATTGGTTGTCAATGAGTGGCACTTTTAGCATTTTGGTCATCACCAGGTTAGTTTACAGGGGCCACAAATGACCGTATTTGGACAAAGAGGGCCGTACAAATGTAGGTGTCTGATAACTAATGCAGATGAACAGTTTAATTTAGTAACATTAAAATTTTATTCACCAAACTCCCTGCATGCTTAGCACCCCACAGTAGGCCATATTATTCATCTGATAACTCCAATAAAAATGCTCCAAATTCACTGACAGCACAAATAGGATGCAAAGATTGAGTTCAGTGACTGGAATAAGCAGAGGTGAGGCCTAGCAGACAGGCAACTGCTACAGTTTCTTGTCTCAGCATGCCATAGATTATTAGAGCATGTGCACCCCTAACCATAAGCATTACCAGTGTCCGTACAGTTGCGTTGTCACGTCTTTTTTGAAGGACGTTTATCCACAAAAGCCATTTTTGTACCAGGTTTCTTACTGCTGTGAACTTGTGCTTTTTAACAATGGAAAATAAGCGAATTGACTCAATTCTGAATTCAGCCTCAAGTGGCCACTTGAGGAATTGCAACCTGTTGATCATTTCTTTTTTTCTTTTTCTTTTTTATCCCACTTGATTGTATTCTTTCTAACACATGACTCAGATGACCATCAGGTGGAATAAAGCAAATAAGTAAAGGAGATTTGTTCTTCAAGTATATGATATACCGGCCACTTTATTAGTTACAACTAGCTATCACTGGATTCGTCTCCTTTCACCTTCAGAAGTGACGTCGTTGTTTGTGCCATAGATTTAACAAAGTAAGTGGCCTGTATTTGTATAGCGCTTTACTAGTCCAACTGAGGACCCCAAAGCACTTTATACAACCAGTCATCCACCCATCCACACACCGGTGATGGCAAGCTACATTGTAGCCACAGCCACCCTGGGGCGCACTGACAGAGAGGAGGCTGCCGGACACTGGCGCCACCAGACCCTCTGACCACCCAGTCTTGCCCAAGGACACAACGACTGAGACTGTCCAAGCCGGGGCTCAAACCAGCAACCTTCCGATTACAAGGCGAACTCACAACCCTTGAGCCACGATCGCCCTGAAGTGCTGGAAACATTCCTCAGTCTATTTTACTGAGCTCTGGTGACTGTGGAGCTGACCAGTTGGAGCTCAGTCAATAAGCATACATGAAGTGTTGATCTTTCTAAGTGTACTGTGGCTAATACTGCATGGTGTGTAGTGCTTTGAGGCATTTTAAACCTATAAAACATGTTTATAATTGGTGCTCTTTATAATTAGGTGGCCTTTTGGTTAAGCTTCACTTGTTTAACCCTGTCTTGAGATAATTCAATGCAAGAAAGAACAGTCTGTTTTGTTGTAATTATTTGTCCTGCTTTCAGTGTAAAATGACAACAAAGAGGTTTATTGTGGCAGCAATAAAGGAGACGCTGCTGCTTCATAAACAGTTGCTGTTTCATGGCAGAATAAGGAGTAAAAAACAAAGCTACTGTTAAATTAACTGCATATAACATTTGCACTTTCTCTGGAAAGCCTGCAGGAGACTGCTCTAAACTTGGGCATTTTAACATTTGAAAATAAGCGAATTGACTCAATTCTGAAGTCAGCCTCAACAGAACCTTGGCAGCTTTTCAGCTTCATCAAATTATTTCAACATAATTCGTTCAACATTAGATTTTTGATTGATTTTAAAAAATAATGTCTAAAATCTTAAAACAGAATACTTGTGGAAATGGAAACAACCGCAGCTCAGGACTCATTGTGAACAAACTGTATTCTAACACTTTTTAGACCTTGTCAGTCGTAGCACATCCTCTACTGAACACCATCAATGTAATTAATAGACAGTCCCTGAAAAGAATTTGATGGGCTTTGAATAAATGAATGTTCAAACCTTACTTCTTACAAATGAGATGGAGAATTCATTATGAATCTGTGATACGCACTGATCGTCAGCTTCATCTATTACACCGTTTGATGACTGCCTCGAATGCCCCACTGAGTTAAAGCGAGCAAATATTGATACAGATCTTGGCAAGATATAAGAGAAAATATATGATCAATACAAAGACAGCATGAGGATGTCAATCCTCCCTCGACCGTTGTAGACTGCACGAATCAGAACGGTGGGATGGCAATATAATAAGACATGAATTCCAGATGAGCTCTTTCACACCTGAAAGCCTTCTCGCCATTAAAGGAACTTATTTTTTTATTTTTTTCCCTACACAGAGTGATTTTTCTTTTTTTTCTCACGACAAAAGAATAATCGCTCTCGCTTTCTTTTATCGTCACTCACATATGAGATGTATCCACTCTTTGTGCATTTTTTAGAGCCACTTCCAGAACAGTGAAGAAGAAATGGCACTACTACCTTTTTTGCAGACACTAAATCAAATTATGCACCAAAAAATGAACAACGGTGACACCAGACCACAAGTTTAGCTTTAAATGTTGTGCAATTGTGTATGTATGTAATTCGGTCCCAGGTCTGTCTTTCCTATCAAGATGTCTTCATACTGAGGCTTCTGTGTTCTACTGATAACAGATAATTTCCCCTCATCTTCATATATATCATGATTTACTTAGTGTAAGCTGCTGCAGTAAAAAGTGAGAGGTCTGTATCCTTGTCATTGTTTTTCAGGTGTGTTGTCGCTTCAGAAAGTGTTTTACCTGCACCTCATTTCTTCATTCTGCATCGAGGTTGAACTGAACTGCTGTCAAGGGGAGGCGCGTGCCCAAAAATGAAGCACCAGCGAAGCTAGATTGAAATAGCTGCTGCATATAAATGAACAGGATGTACTCTGTGGAGCAAGGGTTTGTGCATGGCTGACTGAGTGCTGCACAGCAAACATTGACTTACATTTAATGCTTGTGAGGACTGATGTTTTAAACAGAGTGCGGTGCACAGATTTTAGCTTCATTGACAAGATTTCTGCTCTTAAGTTTTCATTTACAAACTCTGTTTTTCAGCTCCCCAGTCTGAGCTCATTTAATCTCCTTATTAAGTGAGGGAGTCGATCATCTCAGTCTGCAAGGTGGCTCTGAGACACCGCTCCCACTCACCCACTCAAAGCTTTTTCACACGGGTGTATTTGATAAGCACATTAACTGTGGTTCCCTGTCACTTTTAAACACACTGTGATTCTTATATGAATCTGGACCTTTCTGTGCAAAAGTCCCGAGTCACCGTTCATTTCTTAATGTCTCTCTTGGCTCATCGGGTTCAGTATCAGAGTAAGTTTTGGCTGCTCCTTCAAATTTGATATTCAGCTAAAAAAAATGCTGACTTTTAGCCAAGGTAAAGGCTTCTTAGAAAAATGCAAAATTTTGTGGTTTTACTTCTTGGCTGCTGTAGTCGTCATTTTGCATTCTCTTCTTTGTCTGTTTTTAAGCAAATAAATAAATATATATATCCAGCCCTGATATATTTTAGTTTAGTTTTTAAGCAGAGATGATGGCGCACTGATCACTTTATTACAGAAACAGCTTCGTGCGCACTGCCTTTATATCCAGCCACACACACAAACCAAACCGCTGCACACTGTTGTAGACCGTCCTGTTTAACAGAAACTGTAGCAAAACCTCTGTGTTTTTTCCCCCGTACTCCAGTCAACTCTATTGTGTGGCTGGTTGACTTAATCTTTGCTGTGCTTTTACTGTTCTTAATACGTCCATAGGTGTAGTTTGTGCTGTTGTGTGATTTTGTTGTGGGGTTTTTTGCACTTTCTGAACTCTTTTGAGAGTAAATTTGACCCTTTCACAGCAGCTCGTAAATCACACAGAACGGCAACATATCTTCTGCAGGGATTATTCTGCTTACTAATGCATTTGGTACTTACTGTGACAGGGAATACATCTGCAGATGTTTATGGTTTGCATGTATAAAACCCCATTCCCTCATTTGGAAATTCTCTTTCTGCCTGAATGTAAACAACATAGTGCACATTTATGCAGGGCAAAACCTAACTGAGTTCAGAGTGCCGTGGGGCGTCATTTTACATGCACGCCAAACTCTGGTTGCTGGAAATAATGGAACTCCATTTGCATGTTGACCTAAGCTGTGGCTACAGCTGCTGTGTAAACATTTTTTTATTCAAAAACTAGAAAAACACTTTCTAGTTCCCTGATAAACAGAAATACTAAACACTCTGTGGTACACCTTGATGTTTTAATTACTAACAGAGCCCAGGAGGGGACTGAGAAGAGATGTGGAAAATGGAGAGATGTGTGGGAAAAAATACTCAGAGAGGGAAGAGCGAGGCAAAAGGTTAGCCTTTCAGAAGTATAACTAACTAACTGATACACTGGTGATGGACACTATACTACTGCAGGATGGTTGATATCTAATTTAGATTGACATAATGTCTTGTTTTTCATCTTTTTTCATCTTTGCTAAAAAAAGAAGAAGGAATTTTTGTGTTCAGATACCTTCCAAGGATTGTGTGACTCTGGACAAAACTTGAAGTACTTGGACAGGTGTAGCGTCCTCCCCGATTCTGTACTACCCTTTAAATGGCAAGCTGAGCTGTGCGTAGGCCCGTACTGACAGATGTAATTGTCAGAGTCAATACCTCCTCACGTATCCACACCAAGCTGCAAACTATTGAGAGAGACAGAGCAGCTAGACGAGGCAACGGGGAGCATATAGATTTCCTCTTTCTGCTGAGCAGGAGGAAATCTATCCGATTGTTAAGTGATGACGTGACGAAGCCTAAAGTAGTAGCGTTTAATATGGCTTTTGTGTTGTTAACATGTTTAATGTTATGTATTTTCTTCTATTTAGTCTCAAAAAGCTCCTAAAACAGTCAGTGATCACTGTTGACCTCCCTCGGCTTTTATTACCGCTAATCATTTATTTAAGCTCAGTTTTTAAAACCTTAGGATGTAGCTACAGCCCAGCCCATGCAGCAGTATATGAATGACTAACCTTGTATTGTGGATGGATTATCTCAGTTGTTCTCCTGGCTGAAGTTTGGTCCTTTTACAGCATCCTGCCATGCGATTACATTTGTTCCTGACCACCGAGAACACTCACGTTAACTTTTATCAGTGGAAAAAAAGTTAGCTTGTTTATATTATGCTAACATAGGTCTCGCTGTGGTTGCTTGTTTGAGTGAGTCTTAACCAGCCCAAGATTTATGGATTTTAAGAACTGCTTTTTGCTTTTCTGACATCTTTTTTCCTTCAGTGCTGAGAAAAGGGCCAGTCCAGTTGTTTCTTTTTAACGATGACATTTAGCACATCATTATATACCAGCTAGCCCAACTTCAGTAACCCTACAAACATCACTGCTGTTTAGTTTTCTGTCTTCATTTATGTTGGAAGTGATAGCAGAGCTGTACGTTTTAATTTGTTTCCAAAACCCCGCAGTCAGGACATGCTATATTGTATTTAGATAGAAGCTAGCGAGCTAACTTCCTGCTAACTTCTAACTCCGTTAAATGTCATAAATTCCGTTTTCATGGATGCCTGGATGTTAAACTCAATTGTTACACCTGGTAGAGCAGAACGCTGATCATTTTATTAAAGATAAAAGACTTTAGACAGTTTTTCAACTCTCAGTAATGCCACAGTGATCGTTTGATATATGGACCTGCAGCGGAGTTTAGGTCCAGACACGGCTAGTGACGCCAGACTGAACAACCGGATACGATCTTCCTCCTATCAAAGGCGATATTCAGGTACGGTTCAGGGTGTCACTTTGTTTGCAGAACAGCAGACTGAAATGCTCGCTACTAAAGAGTAGTCGCTGTGGTTGTTTGTTTGAGTGAGTCTTAACCAGCCCAAGATTTATGGATTTTAAGAATTGCTTTTTGCTTTTCTGACGTCTTTTTTCCTTCAGTGCTGAGAAAAGGGCCAGTCCAGTTGTTTCTTTTTAACGATGACATTTAGCTTGCAATAGCTACTTTTTTTCATTATTACACTCGTCTCTTCTGCGTTTCTCTGTCTACATTTACTGCAAATCATCCCTGTCTCCTGTTTAGTGTCTTTTTGTCTTGTTTTGGTTTTTATTTGTTCTTCTTACTTTCACCGGTGTCATGCCTCTCCTCTGTCTCATCACTAATCAGTCCATATTTTTAACTTCTGTATTCTTCTTTAGTGGATCATTATTATATAACGTGTTCTCAATGCATTCGTTAGATTATTTATTTATTTATTTGTGACTGACTCTTTATGTTTTGGACTTGTGTTACATCTGGCTCAAGGGCTTCCTTTCATCTTACCTCACATATCTCATCCATTGAGTTAGGTGCCTTTTTTCTGCTTAAATGACTCTTAGGTTACAGTTAAGTATGTTAAAAAGAAGCAAATAAAAGCACTTCTCTGAAAATGGTTATGTACAAGGAAAAAGCAGCCAATGCCCAATGGAAAACTTTGAAAGATCCTCAGAAAGCCTGAAGAACTATTACTCAAAACTGCTTTAAAAAAATCAGAAGAGAGTCTGACTCCTTAAAAACAAAATATAAAGAAATGGCTGGTGGCTCAAGATTTTTGAACAGTAATATATCTCCAAAATGAAACTGAGGTTTAAGCAGAATAATGTGCACAGCTGTAGAGAGACCCCCGCTGCTTGCGAAAAAGGTAGCGAGATTAGTTTATTGATTCGGGCAAAGCAGCGAGGGAAAACAATAGCTGGTTTCTTTTCCAACTTTAGCTGCAATTATGGTTCTGAATTACTAATTGGACTCTGAAGAGGCCATTTACATGGAAATGCTGTCTGTGGCTTTTCTGTGAACTTGCCCCTTACCTGTGTTTTTAGATTTCCTGTCTTGCTTGTTTAAACTGACAATAGGTTCCCAATGTTGACCAGATCACAGTGAAGCTCTTGTGATTCAGACCTTCCTGTGAGTGTCTAAATTACAGTCCGTGCAACCAGGTTACAAGAATTGAGTACCAACATTAAAGTTAACGCTATTGTCCGTGCGGTAATAATGCAATTTGTCAGTCTGGGCACCAAAAGGAATAACCCAGCAAACTTGCCCCTCTCTGGGGCAACTGTAGGCAGACACACACAGTCCCTAGCACCAGTGTAAACTGTAGGGCACATCTGGACCATTCCCAGTGTGACACAGAGGAGCCCATTGTGGTCCTGGACTGTACGATCATCATGTGTCTTTATTATAAATTATCATAAATAAAACAAATGAGCCCACAGTAAGTAGGCGTGCTTAAATTGTGAAGGTCTGTAAGCACATCCACACTTCTTGGCCCTGTGTTGGTGTGTCCACAGAGCACTGATGGCAGTTTTGCCCTTTGAGGCTCCTTTATGGGTTTTCAATAGGCAAACCTGCTATGGGTTTACTCAGAAGGGCAAAACTGGCAAAAGGGGTGACATAGCCTACATAGGGCTCCCACCTGTGGGCAATCCATAGAGGGCTTGCCCTTAAGAAAACGGTAATGGGTGTCCAAAGGGCTAAAACTATTATGGTGCCTTTCAGATTTCAGTGGGAAAGCCTGCTGTGGATTGCCTACAGAAAACACTCATGGGGGCCCCAAGTGGTAAAACTACTGTGGGGCCTGCATGTGTCAAACCAAAGGGGACCCCATGCAGGTCTTCTGTGGGTAAGTCCACTGAAAAGTGGATTTACTGGGGCCCCAAAGGGCAAAACTGCCATGGACTCTTTATAAGATCACCCACTCAGCTTCCACATGGGATGACTGTGGGTTTGCTCTGCCCACACAACTACTCACTGTGCTCCCACGTGAGAATGTTTGCTGGGAAGCAACAATATAAGAAACTAACCACCAATCATGCAAATAAATCCCAGCATTTGATGTGTGGCTGCAACACAACAACAGGAGAAAAAAACTGCAGAACGGACTTCACTAGGGAGTCATTCTTAACAGCAGCTGTTTGTGGGGTCAGTGCTGCTCTTATCTAATATTTGTGTCACTGACGATGTAACTGTGGTCCATCCAGTCTACTTTAAAGCAACACCTAAAGCTTTTTCCACTTTCAGTCTAAGGCTAATCCACCTTTTGCACTGTTCCTTTGTACATGACAATAATCACTGTATTTTTTACATCTTCCATATTTTAATCAGTCTTTCAAAACTTTGTATTAACAGAACTGAAAGGGTAATCTTCTACAACAATGCCTCTTTTTAGTCCTCAGACCCAGCTATCAGCACGCACATCCTTAGACAGGAAATATATACAGAAGCAGTCCAGCTGTTCTACACTGAAAGAATCCTATCTCACTTTGCTTATTACTAAGGAAGTGTTCCCACTGCATGCGTTTTCCTTTCAGTGGATGTCAGCAACTCTATCATACATTGTTTCAGAGACTCGCTGTGCCACATTCGGGACACATACAAATGACTCATCTTTGACACAGAAGACTTTTTCTTTAGCTTTGTTGTTCCTGCTGGTAAAATCATTTATTGTTGTCACGATCTGTGAATAAAGAGCTTTCCACGGGAGCCTTCTGTTTAGCTTTGTAAATACAAAATTGTTTTTGATGTGATTTTTCTGGCTTGCAGCAACATTTTTGTAGGTCATGAATTTTAAAACAGCACAGTTCCCCCTCCAAACAAAAAACAACTAAAAAACAGTGGTTACTGTGCCAGAATATCACACCAACTTAAAACTGATGGAGAATTTGTTTATTACTAGAGACAACTGCTGTCTTGCAAGGAGTAGAAAAACAGTACATAAAACCGATGCCTGCGTTCAGCCACGTGAACTCAGGCATGGAGTAATAATAATTATTAAAAAAAAAAAAGTGGTTGTGTTGTAATGTATTGAGAGCTGACTTGTTGTATAGTCTGATGGCACTAACAGGCATTCCTAATGCTGAGAAGGCTGTGTACAATATAATGATGTTCCCGTACAAGCAGACTGCTCAACTACATCTACATCGGATACAGCTTCTCTCCACAGAGGCTTACATTTCAAAAGACTGAAGTCCACATAAAGCATTTTGGAGGCATAACTTACTTGACCGTCATCCAAGAGACCAGGTTTTGATTGCATTTTTTTTTTTACTTACTTTACACATGCTTTTTTCATAGCTTTGTTGTCTAAACCTTACCAGTTAACAATAATACAAAATCAAAACACTGGGCCACTCATTGCAAAAATCTACTTATTTTAAAATATATCTATTTCAAATATTTTGCCTTATAATCAGTTCAAAACTATCTTTTGTAGGCTGAATTTGTACAAAAAGAGATACAAGAGACACTGAAGTCAAAGAATCCTGAACTGAAATTTCCAAAACAAATTCCACAACAAAACCATGTTGGTAGAATTACAAGTTCCTGAGAGGAAAAAGCTTTAAAGTCTTATTTTGAGGCAAATCCAGAGAAGACTTTATGCAATTTGTAGCAGACTTGGCCTGGTGATCCTATGATGGAGTTATGTTCCTGAGACCATTAAGTTTATTTGATAATGCATCAAAAGAAAAACCTGTACAAAACCAAGGTTGAATCCCTTCAATATGACTGCAGAGTGATGAGACTTGCTTATTGAGGTTTCTGTGACATCATCCATACATTGCTCAAGAATTGTCCACCACCAGTCATGAGGGGAAAATGCATATTCTGAATGCTTTACTGCTAAGCGGTTTCTGGAGTTCACAAGCAGCAAGGTGAAATTAAGTGCAGTGTTATTTTAGGGTGTTGAGGTGACTGTTGTTGTGATTTGGTGCTATCACAACAACAGTCGCTATATATATATAAACAAACGACCTAAATTGAATTATTGCACTAAGAACCTCCTTGTGATTGCTTTGGTTTCTAGCAGATTGGCACAGCTCAGGCAACAATGTTACCTCTTGATCTGAAGTATCATTAAAGTTGAGAAAAAATGAATGCTGGATCAACATTTAAATACCTGATGAAATGATTAAACCTGACACTGTCATGTCCTGGTGATGACTGTCAATAAGGATGTTTTACTCCTAAATATTCATACTCCTTGAACTTCATCACATTTTGCTCCATTACAACCATGATCTTAAATATATTTCATTGTAATTTTTATGTTATAGGCCATCAAAAAGTAGGGCATAATTGTTGAGCAGAAGGGAAATAATAAGCATTTTTGAAGATTTTTCACAAATAAAAATCTGAGAAATGTGCTGTACATTTCTATTCAGCACTCCTGAGTCTACATATTGTTGAATCACCTTTCACTTCAGCTTTTGCACATTCTTCTTTGCCAAATCGCTTCATTTCAGTCAGTTTGAACTGAGTGTCTGTGAACAACAATCTTCAAGTGTTGCCAGAGATTCCCAATAGGATTTAGGTCTTGACTTTGTCTGGGGCACGCTAACACGAATGATGCTGCCATCACCATTTTTTACGGTGGGGATGATGTGTTGAGGCTGACGCCCCCACCCACCCGATCCCACCTGCCAGATATGAAAACGTCCTGCATTTATAGTCTACATTACTGTACCCTAGAAATTTCATCTGTCAATACACAAAGTAAGAATTCACTTACTGTTTTATTATATCTGAATTGTGCAAAATGTATTTTATGCATATTGTCAAACACTACATTCAGTGATGCATACTGTAGACTTATAACTGTCACTATCAGATGCTTCTTAAATTTAATTTACTGAAATTAGCTTTCTAATATAACTGAGAATTTAAGTGATGGTAGGATTATATTAGCTGGGATGATTTAGGGAAAGAGAGACAAATATTAGGGAAAACCCCCAAATCTGAGCAGAACATGCTCCTTGCATATTTTTTTTATATGCATAAGCAAATGGCACTTTAGTGGCACTCTGAGAATTCTCCTTTACATACAGGCTGTTCACAGCTCTGATCCAGACCAGGTGGAGGCAAGTCGTGGTACCAAGTAGGAGTGAATTCATCAAATGTGATTTTAAAATAGCAATGATTTGATAAATTAAATAAGTCAAGTGGCTTTACTGTCATTCCAACCATGATTTATTTATTTTATTTAGGACAGTGCATGTTAATGAACATAAATGTAAAAAAAAAAAAATTACATGAATGTAAACATACCAGATTATAGCCAAGGGCTAATTTCCATCTGTTGTCCTTAAGCATAAAAATAGACATAATAATTCATAAAAATTCATCATTCATTCATAATAAAAACTCCATCACCAAACTTACACATACACACCATTCTGTTCCCAAATAAAACATTAAAACTATACAACTCATACATGATCACACACTTGATTTGTCCATAACCAGTTTTTAACCTTTGCCTTAAACAAATTGAGTGTAGAGCATTCTCTAATGGGTTGAGGAAGACTGTTCCACAGATGGCCTCCCTTGACAGAGAGGACGTTCTGCCCAAATGCTGTCCGTCTGTGGGGACAAGTCTCCTCGGATTGAAGCTCGAGTGGTCCTGTCTGAGCTTTCTTTATGCCTAATGAACTGCTTTAGTGGTGGTGGAGCAAGGGAGTGTAAGACTTTATATATTAAACTCACTCTTTTAAGTTTCACTAAGTTATTGAAGTTCAGTAATTTATGTTTTTTTTTAACACATGACAGTGGTGGTGGGAAGTCGGTTTTTTGTCAAGTAGTTTTAAACTTCTTTTATAAATGTTTTCAATAGTTTTAAGTGTTGTTGGACAAGCAAGTAACCAGGACGTCAAACAATAGTCCATATGTGCAGTGGTACAGAACACAGTGAAACAAGACAACGTTCCTCCAAGACCCTGGTGCTACATATGACATATAACAGACAATAAACACAGGACTACATAAAGTGCAAGTGTGCCAAAACTGCAAAAAAACCAAAACAAAGACAGTGCAAGACCAGACAGAACAGAACGATAAAGACACAACAGTGCAATAGAAATGTGCAAAAGACTGTGTATTGTGCAAAAAACACATAATAACTTGTTTTTCCTTCTAACTGATGTCAAGTTTTTTGTTGTTATTTACAGGCCAGATAGAACCTAATATTTAATGATAAAGTTCTAAGGTTATAATTTGATACATTTTAATCAACATGACTGGAACATTTCTTCTGGCCGCAGATAAAGGAGTACATGTCCTGCTGATCTTTAGTAGTGATGTCCGTGCTGTGTCATTATTAACCGTCAGCTGAAATACCACTGGATCACTGTTTATCTTTGGTCATGAATTCAACATTACTTCAATATTAACCGCAAATGCAAAAGGGATTAAGAATTTTGGTTGGGGTTTAATGTTATTCTGGTAAATTTAGTCTAACAGTACAATCTAGATTTAATATAAGTTTGCAAACTATCAGTATTGTACCAATTTTACCTGTATACTCACTTTTACCTTGAGACCATTCACCATTAGGCTGGGGAATACAGACTTTTCCTTTGGGCCTGTATTCGTTGCCACTACAGTGTCAAACGTCCAAAGAGACGTTAGAGTCCATTGGTTAGTGCTTACACAGGAAATGTTAGCATTGTTAGCCAGTCTTGCAGTACAGCAGTACATGTAGCTTTGGAAAGTCTCAAATGATTTGGCATTTATCTGATTCACACACGTTTCACAAACCATCAACCGTACGTTACATTTACAACTGACAATACTGACTGATATAATCCCAAAGCCATAGATTTGATTGTTATGTATGTGTAATTCACAGATCTGTCTTTTCCTCTAGGCCATGTGACAAGACCTAAACATAAACTGACACATAGCCTTAACAAATGCTGCAGTGTTGCTATGGCAATAACAGGAAGGATTATGATTGTGAGCTAGGGGTTTTAAGGTCAGCAATCCTTGAACCCGAATCTAATGAAAACACAGAGTACGTCAGTTTCTTTGTCTCCGGAAGTGTCATGTTGTGGACAGAGCTCAGTCGACCAGGCTTGCATATTTCTGCTGTATCTCTAATAGCAAAGCATTTACCTTGTAGTGCACTGTGTTTGAGCTTTACCATAAATGAGCTTTTTACACCATCAGATAGCTTTTCACAAGCCCTAATTTTTCAACTCTAAACCCGTAAATAACCCAGCATGAATAATTCAGCTGAACGATATGCATAGCCACAGATTAATTTTAATGAAGTCAGCTTGACTAATGAAGCTGTCATCAAGTGCTGTGTCTGCCTGGTCCAGATACACAGAGGGAAGCATGGAAACAAGCCCAACCCGGCAGAGGAAATCGATGGACGGCTTTTTAAGCCAACAATTTTATGCTGGTGAGCAGCCTACGCTCAGACCCTAAAAGTCAATAAAAGACACAATTAAGGTAGTCGTTATGTGCACTGGAACACAAAACACCACTGTCTCATTAACTGCCATCAAAAACTACAGATGATATCGAGTCACCGCGCCATACTCGGCAAGATAGAATTTCAGGTTCAGTGTCAGCCGAGAACTTTGCAAAAAAACAAAACAAAACCCCAAAACAAACTCTATTATCCAGTGAGAAAACAGTGGCTTATTGTTTCTGAGAAGTTCCTCTTGGTAAAAACTAAGCATCATTTGCAGAGTTCTTGCTCTAAACCCACACCAATCCCACGTACACTACCGTATCCTACCACACTGTTTCAATTCAAGGGAACTTATTTTTTTTTAAACGTTTACAAGTTTTGTAAAACAAACAAACAAACAAAAAAAAAATCATCTTACCTTTTATTAGTGCTATGGTCCTACCTTTGATGCATGTTCCAAACTGTGCCTGGTTATTTTCTGTAGACCACCACGTCTGAACATTTGATATTTGCACAAACATGCAACATGCAACATGCATTAGTGTCATATTTTCTAAGAAAGCTGGATTGCTCACTGGCTCGCCTTAGTAACTTAAACAGTGATAGTAAGTACATGCAGTGGTTGGTTGGTTATTTTTCAGCATTTTACCAAATACAGCATAGCCTAGGCCAAACCATACACAGCACAGACATGGTGTTAGGACCTTTGGTAAATGGTCTGTGACTTTACACCAAACAGCTTTGGATTGCCCCAAGCAATTCACAGATAATTCCACAATTGCAGCCCTCACATTCTGATTCACCTGCTAATTTTATTCCCACAGAAATTACCTTAACTTCTGCTCTTCAAAGACACCAAGAACAGTACTAGATCCACTCTAGCCCATGCTGGTATCTGATATTTATTCTTTCAGTAGAAATATCCAACATTATTTCTGTGTATCACAATTATGTCGCTGTTTTCCCAGTTTAAATGGGGTAACAGGAAACATAACCTGGGTAGCAATTATCTTATCCAAAAGCTATAATTGCTAAAACCATTTAGCAGTTATAGCTAGGTCTGTGGATTATTTTTTTTTTCATTTCATGAAGGCAAGCCAGCACTGATGATTATCTCTGTAATGGCTTTGATGGACTTTGCTTTTCTTCCAATTAGCATTGACTGCATGGACCGCAGTAAACTGCCGAGCAGAGATTCATGACAGAAGATGATTTGTGCTGCACTGTAGTATTATCGTCATCAGCTCAACATTTTAATTTGTCTAATTCTTACTAATGACTAAATACCATTAGCCCCTAATGTACTTGTTTTATGTGTTTGCGTTTATTGTCAATTGTTTAGAATCAAACTTAATAAGCTGGTGAAAGGATATCTGCTTAGTATCAGTACGTTAACATTATTATTGTGAGTAGCAGCGCGCTGACATTAGCATTTAGATGAAATCCCAGTTGCATCTACATCCAGCCTGACAAGCTGTTAGCATGGCTGTTGTCTCTTGTTTAAATGTAATTTCCATTGCTTTGAATGCACACCATACATTTGCAGTGGGTAGATACTCAGACGGAGCTCTACAATCAACATTCCTGCTTCTGATCACACACAGTCAATGAGTCAGTAGACATGTAAAATTGGCTCGTCTTTCATGTCAACAGTGGGCTTGATTCAAAGCAATCTGCCTGTGACACTCACCCTGCATTGCTGTATCTACTTTAATGTTCAAAGCACCAGGCAAACTAACATGGTTGAGAGTGTGCTTTCCTTTGTAGAAAAGTACAAATTTCTGTACTAGTCTTTAATAGCTCAGTGGCTTGTGGAGTGAGTGGATTTGACATGATATAGACAGATACACAGACCTGATGCTTTTTCGTGAAGGACCTCAGCCATCCCAACAACAGACTGTTCTCTCTGTTGAGGTCAGGAAAGCGATTCCGCTCCCTGAAGACCAACACAGAGAGACTGAGGAGGAGCTTCTTCCC